>NW_024424341.1:53457795-53462480 GCF_017311325.1 Ursus maritimus | reverse complement strand
ATTGGAGGCAGGTTTGAGATCCAATGTTCCCTAAGTTCCGCGTTAGGCGGTTTAGCCTAAGTCGCTTTTACGTTTCCCATATTTAGCCTACCCCTTGCTCCCGCTAAAAATTTTGGTTAACTTCACAGTGCAAGCTTCGTTTTTCTCTCTTATACGACCGAATTTTTTTAGTTCGCAATTACTTTCTCATGAGCTTTAAGAAATGTATAAAACAAAAAGAAATCTGACAATTACAGCGCCAGAGGAATGACTCAAACTGAACCCACCTGCGCCCGAAGCAGGAGCCGGCTGGTGGGAAGCACGGTCCCGTGAGCTGCATTCTGGGAAATGTAGTCCAGCAGGTGCGCGAAACCTGAGGCGCTTCCCCTTGGGCATTCTGGGAAGTGTAGTCCAGGAGCTGGGTATAATCGGAGGCGCGGAGGCACTTCCGCTCCAGGAAGGCGAGGTCGGGGCCGAGATTGCTGGCACTGAGGTGAGTTAACCTCGCGTCCCTGCGGTCCCTCCGAGCCTTCTCGGCCTCGGCGTGGGGCCAGCAGCCAGCCGGCCCTCGCTGCTGGGGAAGGAGAGCCGCGGCGGGCGGCGGAGGGCGAGGACGGAGGCAGCGGCGGCAGAGTGCTGCTGCTCGGCGGAGCCTTCGCGTCGGGGCGGGCGCGAGTGGCGAGCGGAGTTTGAAGGTCTCCCGCGCTCTCCGCGCCCCCAGCCCGGGTCCCGGACCTGCCAGCCGGCTCTGCGTCCGCCTCGCGGTAAAACACTGGGCGAGTGACTTAGCATCTCTTTGCCTCGGTTTTCTCCTGGCTAAAGAGCGTTAGTGCCTTCCCAGTGGTGTTCTGAGAATTACATGAGATTCGATATGAAAGCTAAAAACCAGTGCCTAGTGCAGTATTGGATGGGACCGTGAATTCTGCCATCATACGCGGGCCCCCGGTTGTTGGGAAGCCCCTGAGAGCCCGGCGTGGGCCAGCTGCAGCTCCGCTGGCCCTTCACGGATCTCTGCTGCGGGGCGGGTCCTGGATTCCTGGACTCTTCCGAGACACTTGTTTAGGAAGGAGAGTTATCTTCAGCAGGACCCTGGGGAAAGTTCTCTGTGGTTTATCCCAGAGAAACAGTCGTGATCACGGCTTCGCAGAGTGCCTGCGGCGTAGCGAGTCCTTAACTGCTCACGAGTAACAGCTGCGTGTCGTTAATTTAAATGCAACAGGATTTCTTAGTCTGCGGTTTTTATTAGTCATTGCTTGCCTCGGTGCGTACGGGAGAAGAAACTTCGTTGAGGCTCTTCCAGCTTAATAACATGCTCTAGTAATTACACCTATTAAAGTGGTGTAATTGGGGGGAAATCAAAGCAGTTTATCATTAGCCGCAGAACAAATTATGTGTGGGACAACCAGCCAGAAACAGACTTTCGTAACGTAACTCGCGGCCCAGAACTCTGAATTCAGCTCCTGGGTTTCTTAAAACATTCTTTTTCTGGACAGCACGTCTGGAAGGGAAGTTTTATGAAGCATAATAGCATCTGCTTGTCTGACACTGCAGGAAATAGGGAATACCGGCATTATTATGATTCCTATTTACAGGTGGCTGGATTGAGGCGCAGTAAGAACTCGCTCAGGGTTTACACTGCTAGGAAGTAGAAAGCAATAAGTAGAAATGCAGAATTTGAACCCAGGCACTTGGGCCCCTTTAAGTTATATTAAGTTATATTGCCTGTATGTCTCTCATTTTCTCTCCTGCCCAGGCTCAGGAATGCTCTGGAAGCTACCAGAAGCACTTAGGTTAGGGACTGTTCGTGAACGAAGGCAGCTGACTGAGAAGGGGTGGGTCCAGGGGAAGCTGGAATCCAGCCCCTGTTCTAAGTTCTGCCTGGAGAAAGCAGCACACGGACTAGCAGCTCTCTTATGACTTTTGCCTCCACAGTTTTGCCTTCCCAGCGCTCTGCCTCTCCCCAGAAGGAAAAGGAGAAAAATGACCAAGTTCCAGGTAAGTTGGGTTTGCTTCTGTTCCTTAAAATGACATCTCATTTCATAAAGATTGGATGCATTTTCCCCCTGCTTGGGAAAGGGAAAAGGGCACCCACGACATATGAGTCGGTGTTGTATAGTAGGCTCTTGCTTTTTGTTTATTTCCAAATAATAGTGTGAAAATTAATAGATATTTAAAAAAGAAAACAACTCCTACATTACAAACGTGTTTACAAATCAGCAGTTTTAATTGTCCCACATTCTTTCTCGTTTGCGTTGACATGTCTAGATTTGTAATCATAGTTTAAGTACCATTTTGGGTTTTTAAATATAATTTTGTATTACCTACAATTTAAACGATCACATCATTTTCCATAATTTACCTCCTGCTTTATCCCATTCTCCATTTATATGTGGATTTTACCATTTGAAAGGTGTTTGCAGTAACAGTTTGCTAACATATAACCTTTCTTCCTGTACAGAGACTCTGAGATTTGTTTTTGTTTTTTTTTTTCCTCTTTAAAGTTCCAGGGACGCCACGGTTTTCTCACGGGTGGTGCCTCACATTTTGTGATAAGAATGTCTAAAGTAGGGCTTGGTGCGGCAGAGTCCACCTCAGACTGAGAAAATAAGTTTAGTTGTTTTCAAACAAGAAGAGCTAGATTTGGAGCGTGCCTGGCTGGCTCAGTCCGTAGAGCATGTGACTCTTGATCTCAGGATCCTGAGTTCAAGCCCCACGTTGGTCGCTAGAGCTTACTTAAAAAATAAATAAATAATTTTAAATAACAAAAAAAAGAATCTAGCTCTTTTTAAAAAATTTTTATTCTAAGTTAAGCCATGTGTATATTATAGTTAGATGTTTATTTTATTCATATGTTTTAAAGAAGTACATATTTAGTTTTAAAATCCTTGGTATTAGGGATTTGCCAGGCGTTTACCGGGTGGAACAGCTGTGTGAGGGTATAGATGGTCTTATCTGCATTTTAACATGAAGAAACAGGTCTGTGAATCTTCAGGGACCTACTGAAATCCACTCGGTGCGCAGTGACACTAAAGTTCCTGTGGTCTAAGCCGGGAGTTTCAGGTGTTCAATCACAGTAAATGGAAAGATCCAGAAGAAAAGAGACTTCTCTATTCGGGGACCTGAGGCTAGGCTGCATGTGTGCTGGCCTGTCTGGTAGACGGAGGACTCCAAAAATAATATCATCCTCACCTAAGTCCTTTTCTTAGTGGCTGTCTCTCCTTCATCAGACGTATCAACTAGTTGTTTAGTGTATAGATGCTCAGAACTGTAGCTAGAGTGGAGATAATTTTTATTTTCATACAGAAAAAGTTGTGAGACATATAGGAAACAGGAGTTGGGGCGGGCAGGTAGGGGTGAGGGTGGAAATTTATATGTACTGGGAAAAGGCTTAATATTCTCAGTAGGAATTTTACTGATATATAAGATACTCCAGTAGGATTATGAACAAAGGAAATCAATAGGTAATATACAAAAAAAAAACAAAAAACCAATAACCTTGACATGCTGTGTTGAAAGAAATAAAATCCTTTTTAAAAATTAAAAGAAAATTAAAGAAGTGGATATTTTAAAAAAAGTTTTTATCACCAAATCACCCAAGATTTTAAAAATAAGATAATGTCTGGGGCGCCTGGGTGGCACAGCGGTTAAGCGTCTGCCTTTGGCTCAGGGCGTGATCCCGGCGTTAAGGGATCGAGCCCCACATCAGGCTCCTCTGCTATGAGCCTGCTTCTTCCTCTCCCATTCCTCCTGCTTGTGTTCCCTCTCTCGCTGGCTGTCTCTATCTCTGTCGAATAAATAAATAGTCTTAAAAAAAAGATAATGTCTAATTTTGGCCAGAAGGTAGAGAATCA
This sequence comes from Ursus maritimus, assembly GCF_017311325.1. Classification (NCBI taxonomy): domain Eukaryota; kingdom Metazoa; phylum Chordata; class Mammalia; order Carnivora; family Ursidae; genus Ursus; species Ursus maritimus. Next base: position 53,458,650 of record NW_024424341.1, on the reverse strand, counting down.
GGGATAGTTCTAATCTCTTAAAGGAATAGTTAATTGGGAAAATTGTCATCATATTAACAAAATAAAGGTGCATATTTTTAACAGTGCAATTGCCACTTCTTGGAACTCATCCTAGGGAAATAACAAGACCGTTGGCTGAGATAGCTATAAAAATGTTTTCTGCAGCATTAGGAATAATTTAAAAAATAGTGTTTAATTACTTGGAAGCATTAAATATATTCTAGATTGCCACTTTTATGGAATACTATGCGACCAGGAACAATGATGGTAGCAATAATAGTGATGGCTGACATTTGTTGAGTACTTAATGGGTGTCGGATGCTGCCCTAAGTCCTTTATGTATTCTCATTTGATTCCTTCAAGTACCTTATGATGTGGTACTATTATTACACAAATACAGACATTGAAGTATTGAGAAGTTAGGTGACTTGACCAGGGTCCCAAATCCAGTAACGGACAGAGCCTTAGACACATGTAGTGTCCGGCACATAGGTTCTTAACCTCGACACGGAATGCTGCTGCAGTTGGCAGATAGGGCATGTTCCCGAGATCGAGGGGAATGAAGCACGCGCCTGCCCGGGAGGGGTGCCGAAGGCCTGATAGATGGGCACGCGTGGACAAAATAGTGGTGCTGCCCAGTGAGAGGAGGAGACGGGCACTATTAAATACTGTTGGGGTAAAGAAATCAACATTTCTTATAAAATTTGGGTACTGTCTGTCAAATTGTAAAACGTGTGTATGCCACGATTTGACCATGACAGTTCTAGAGACTTAACTGTATAAAGAGCACCATATCACACGTACACCGGTGGTTTTCTTTTTCTTCTCTTTCCTTCTCCTCCCCGCCCCCCCCCC
>NW_024424341.1:53451822-53457785 GCF_017311325.1 Ursus maritimus | reverse complement strand
CCCCGCCCCCCCCCCCCCACGGCTCTTGCACTTCTGGTGTGACTGTGGAAGGGGAAGGGGAGAAACTACTGCTAAGAAGAGTTGCTCAGATCCCTCCGAATCTAGAACAACTTCCCACCGGGTGCGTGACTGAGGTCGCATGTGCTTGGTGTTGTAGGAGGCGCTGACGTTCAAGGACGTGGCGGTGGTCTTCAGTGAGGAGGAGCTGGGGCTGCTGGACCCCGCCCAGAGGAAGCTGTACCGAGACGTGATGCTGGAGAACTTCAGGAACCTGGTGTCTGTGGGTGAGCACAGGATCTTTCTGTAACTCATCCCCTCAAGCAGGTTTTCCTCACCTCGGCACTGTTGACATTTGGGGCAGATGATTCTCTGTTGCGAGGACTGTCCTATGCATATTAGGGTGTCTAGTGGCACCCCTGGCCTCTGCCCACTAGTTCAAGGCTGCAGGACTCCTCAGAGACCAGAGTTGTCCAGTCCCTTGGGAGCACGGAGACGTTTCTAGTCTTTGCTCCAAGGCAGACGTTGTCACGTGTACATGAACTATAAACAAACAGTGAAGCTTGTCTTCACCTGGCTCCGTATTTCACAGATCTTTTTTCAACGTGTAGATCGTGATCCGTTGGTGGGTCGGGGAGCTAGTTTAGTAAATTGCATCAGCGGTTCCAGAATACTCAGCCGAGTGACAGTACCAGAGCTCCTGAGAGCGGTGCACGTCGGTGCGCAGGGCAGCCATAACAGCAAACTGTGTCCAGTGAGGGGCGTCAGACGGGAAGGATGTGACAAAAACAGACATTGGTTAGAAAAAGTTCGTTTGAGGGGCAGCTGGTGGGGGGCTCAGTCGGGTAAGCATCCGACTCTTGGTTTCGGCTCAGGTCATGATCTCAGGGCTGTGAGGTGGAGCCCCGTGTGGGGCTCTGCACTTGGCGTGGAGTCTGCTTGAGATGCTCTCTCTCCCTCTGCCCCTCCCCCCACCCCCTCTTTAAAAAAAGAATAAGAAACAGTTCATCTGATCATTTATTTCAAGACTTTGTGTGGTAGTGATATATTTCTAATGATACCAAGTGTATTTCTTACTGTGGGTGGTGAGAGGAGGTGACTGCTTTGGGGAGGGGCAGAGCCTTATTACGTTATGGGATTGGAGCCAAAATTTTTCAGTACGTTTGCCCTTAATGTTTTTCACTTTTATCTTTTCATAGGGCATTCATCCTCCAAACCAGATGTGATATCCCAGTTGGAGAGAGAGGAAAAGCTTTGCATGAAGGAGACCCACAGTGAAAGAGGTAGGCCCTCGGGTAAGAACTGTGCAGCTGGGGTCGTTGTAGGTGACGGCCCCAGTGTTCTGCCTCTGTTCTGGAAAATCTTCATGCAGCGCCAGAGAGACCTGTGGAAAACATCAGTCATATCATGTCACGCCTTTGTTTGAGAACCCTCCACAGGCTTCTCCCTTCACTCAGAGTAAGACCGAAAGTGTTCGTGGTGCCAGGGTGGTTCCGTTGTTTAAGCATCCAGCTCTCGGTTTGGGCTCAGGTTGTAATCTCAGGGTCATGAGATCGAGCCCTGTGTCAGGCTACGTGCTCCGGGCGGAGTCTGCTTGAGATTCTCTCTCCCTCTGCCCCTACCTGCACTCTCTCTCTTAAACAAAGCAGAACAAAACAAAAGCCAAAGTGTTCAAGGGGCCTGGAAGGCCTTATGGCATGTGCTCATTGCCCCCGCTTAAACATTCATTCTACATTTTTCTCCAGTCATCTCCCCCCGCCCCCCCCGCCCACCGCTTTGTCTGCCAGCCTCACTTGCTCTCAGACAGCACAAATATGCTGTATATCAGGACCTTTTCTGTTCTCTTCTCTGGCTGGAATGCTGCCAGCCCGTACACATCTAATCGCTCTGGCTTTCTTATTCACTCAGGCCCGTGAGAAGTCCCTTCTTCCAAGGCCTTCTCTGACCACCGCTTAAAATGCCATCTCCCGTCACTCTCCATGTCCTTGACTGGCCTTAATGGTGTGTAAGCACTATGGCACCAGACTTACTAGCATATCATTTTTAAATTGTGGTAAAACATACATAGCATAGGATTTATTGTGACCGTCTCCAAGGGTACAGCCCACGGGCATTAAGTCCATTCACATCATTGCACAACCATCAACGCTGCCCATCTCCAGAACGTTCCTGTCATCCCAGACTGAACTCGACACATCAAACAGTGACTCCCTATCCTTCCCGTACCCCAGTTCCTAGTAACCGCGGTTCTCCCTTCTGTGTCTATGGCTTTGACTCATCCAGGTACCTCACGTAAGTGGAATCATGCAATATTTGCCGTTTGTGTCTGGTGTATGTCTCGTAGCAGAATGTGTTCAAGGTTGATCGTGTCGTGTGTCAGAATTTCCTTCTGTTTAATGACTGAATACTATTTCACTGTCTGTACATATCACATTTTCTTCATCCGTGGATGGACACGTGGATTGTTTGTACCATTTGGTTATCGGGAATCATGCTGCTGTGAACGTGGGTGGACAAATAATCTGTTCAGGTCCCTGCTTTCCATTTTTTGTATACATACCTAGAATAGAAATGCGGGATCATATAGTAATTTTTTTTAAATTTTATTTATTTGAGAGAGAGAGAGATTGTGCACGAGCGGGGGTAGGGGGAGGGGGGAGGAGCAGAGGGAGAGGGAGAAGCAGACTTCCCGCTGAGCAGGGAGCCCGATGCGGGGCTCAGTCGCAGGACCCTGGGATCATGAGCTGAGCCGAAGGCAGATGCTTAACTGACTGAGCCACCGAGGCGCCCCTCGTATGGTAATTCTATTTTTAATTTTTGAGGAACCGCCATACTGTTTTTTACAATAGCCACGCATTTTATGTTCCCACCCACGATACACAGGGTTCCAGTTCTTCTCATCCTCACCAATACTTGTTATTTTCTGTGGGCTTTTGTTTTTCTTAATAATAACCAACCTAATGGATACGAAGTGGTATGTTGTTTTGATGCGCATTTCTCTAATAATTAGTGATAATGAGCATCTTTTCATGTGCTTGTTAGCCATTCATGTATCTTCTTTGGAGAAATGTGTGGGCAAGTCTTTCGTCCATTTTTGAGTCAGGTTGTTTTCTGAGAGTTTTAGGAGCTTTCTGTATTCTGAATACTAATCTGTTACCGTATATTGATTTGCAAGTATTTTCTCATTCTGTGTGTGGCGTTTTTACTCTATTGACAGTGTGTTTTGATTCATAAGAGTTTTTCATTTTCATGAATTTTTCAAATGTGTCTTTTATTCCGTGTGCCTTTGGGGTCATATCCAAGAAATCGTTGTCAAGTCCAATATCATGAAGCTTTTGCCCTATGTTTTCTCCTAGGAGTTTTATAGTTTTAGCTCTTATGTTTAGATCCTTGATGCATTTTGAAGTAATTTTTGAATATGGAATAAGGAAGGGTCTGACTTCATTCTTTTGCATGTGGATATCCAAGTTTTCTAGCACCATTTATTGAAAAGACTGTCCTTTTCCCATTGAATGGTCTTGGCACTCTTGTCAAAAACCATTTGCGTGTGATGGTTTAGTTCTGAGCTCTCTAGGTGACTCCCCTAGTCTGTGTGTCTTTAGTACCCCACTGTTTTGACTACTGCAGTGTTATAGTAAGTTTAGAAATCAGAAAGTGACTGCCTCCAACTTTTTTCTTTTTATACATGTTGTCTTGGCTACTTGGGCTCCCTTGAGATTCCATCTGAATTTTGGGAAGGGTTTTTCTGTTTCTCTATTATTGGAATTTTGATAGAGATTGCATTGAATCTGTAGATCCTTTTGGGTAGTGTTGATATCTTAACAATATTAAACCTTCTAATCCATGAACATGGGCTGTCATTCCATTTTTTTATGTTTTTAATTTATCAGTGTTTTGTAGTTTTCAGTGTACACATCTTTCACCTCCTTGGTTAAGTTAATTTCCAAGTATTTTATTCTTTTTGGTACTATTATATATGGAATTTTTTTCTTAATTTACTTTTAGATTGTTCATTGTTTATACATAGAAATGCATCTGATTCTTCTTAAAATTTTTTATTATGTTAGTCACCATACAGTACATCATTAGTTTTTGATGTAATGTTCTATGTTTCATTGTTTGTGTATAACACCCAGTGCTCCATGCAATACGTGCCCTCCTTAATGCCCATCACTGGTCTATCCCAGTCCCCCCCCACCCGAAGCCCTCAGTTTGTTTCACAGAGTCCACAGTCTCTCATGGTTCATTCCCCCTTCTGTTTACCCCCCCCTTCATTCTTCCCTTCCTTCTACTGATCTTCCTGCTATTCCTTATGTTCCATAAATGAGTAGAACCATATGATAATTGTCTTTCCCTGCTTGACTTATTTCACTTAGCATTATCTCCTCCAGTGCCGTCCATGTTGCAGCAAATGTTGAGAACTCGTTTTTTCTGATAGCTGAGTAATATTCCATTGTATATATGGACCACAACTTCTTAATCCAGTCATCTGTTGAAGGGCAGCTCGGCTCCTTCCACAATTTAGCTATTGTGGACAATGCTGCTATGAACACTGGGGTGCATATGGCCCTTCTCTTTACTACATCTGTGTCTTTGGGGTAAATACCCAGTAGTGCAATGGCTGGGTCATAGGGTAGCTCTATTTTTAACTTTTTGAGGGACCTCCACACTGTTTTCCAAAGTGGCTGTACCAACTTGCATTCCCACCAACAATGTAGGAGGGATCCCCTTTCTCCACATCCTGTCCAACATTTGTTGTTTCTTGCCTTGTCCATTTTTGCCATTCTGACTGGCGTAAGGTGGTATCTAAATGTGGTTTTGAATTGAATTTCCCTGATGGCTAATGATTTTGAACATTTTTTTCATGTGCTGTTAGCCGTTTGTATGTTTTCATTGGAAAAGTGTCTGTTCATATCTTCTGCCCATTTTTTGATTCAATTATTTGTTGCTCGTGTATTGAGTTTGAGAAGTTCTTTATAGATCATGGATACCAGTCTTTTATCTGTAGTGTCATTTGCAAATATCTTCTCCCATTCCGTGGGCTGCCTCTTAGTTTTGATGACTGTTTCCTTTGCTGTGCAGAAACTTTTTATCTTGATGAAGTCCCAAAAGTTCATTTTTTCTTTTGCTTCTTCTGCCTTTGAGACGGGTCATGAAAAAGGTGCTGTGGCCGATGTCATAGAGGTGCGTTGCCTTATTCTCCTTAGGATTTTAATGGATTCCTGTCTCACATCGAGGTTTTTCATCCATTTGGAGTTTATTTTTGTGTATGGTGTGAGAGAGTGGTCAAGTTTCATTCTTTGGCATGTAGCTGTCCAATTTTCCCAGCACCATTTATTGAAGAGACTGTCTTTTTTCCACTGGATGTTTTTTTCCCCCTTTGTCAAAGATTAGTTGCCCAAAGAGCCGAGGGTTCATTACTGGGTTCTCTATTCTGTTCCATTGGTCTATGTGTCTGTTTTTGTGCCAGTACCATGCTGTCTTTGTGATCACAGCTTTGTAGTATAGCTTGAAATCCGGCAACGTGATGCCCCCAGCTTTGTTTCTCCTTTTCAACAGTTCCGGCTGTTTGTTCGAGCTCTTTGAAAAATGTCATTGGTATTTTGATCAGGATGGAATTGAAGGTGTAGATTGCTCTGGGTAGCATAGACATTTTAACTATGTTAATTCTTCCGATCCATGAGCATGGAATGTTTTTCCATCTTTTTGTGTCTTCTTTAATGTCTTTCAAGAGATCTGTAGTTTCTAGAATATATAGATCCTTTACCTCTCGGGTTAATTCTGAGATAGCGTATGGTTTTTGGTGCTATTGTAAAATGGGATGGATTCCCTAATTTCTCTTTCTTCAGTCTCATTGTTCATGTATAGAAATGCAGCTGATTTCTGAGCATTGATTTTGTATCCCGCCACATTACTGAATTGCTCTATAACTTCTAGTAATTTGGGGGTGGATTCTTTTGGGTTTT
>NW_024424341.1:53389474-53451812 GCF_017311325.1 Ursus maritimus | reverse complement strand
ATTTGGGGGTGGATTCTTTTGGGTTTTCCATATAGAGTATCATGTCATCTGCGAAGAGAGACAGTTTGACTTCTTCTCTGCCGATTTGGATACCTTTGATCCCTTTTTGTTGTCTGATTGCTGTTGCAAGGACTTCTAGTACTATGTTGAATAATAGTGGCGAGAGTGGGCATCCTTGTCGAGTTCCTGATCTTAAGGGAAAGGCTTTTAGCTTTTCCCCATTGAGAATGATATTCGCTGTAGGCTTTTCATAGATGGTTTTTATGAACTTGAGGACTGTATCCTCTATCCCTACACTCTGAAGGGTTTTAATCAGGAAAGGATGCTGTGTTTTGTCAAATGCTTTTTCTGCATCAGTTGAGAGGATCATATGGTTCTTGTCTCTTCTCTTAATAATGTGATCTCTCACACTGATCGATTTGCGAATGTTGAACCACCCTTGCATCCCAGGAATGAATCCCATTTCGTCATGATGGATAATCCTTTTAATGTACTGTTGGATCCTATTAGCTAGGATCTTGTTGAGAATTTTGGTGTCCATATTCATCAGGGAAATCGGTCTGTAATTCTCCTTTTTGATGGGGTCTTTGCCTGGTTTGGGGATCAAGGTAATACTGGCCTCATAGAATGAGTTTGGTAGTTTTCCTTCTGTTTCTATTTTTTGAAATAGCTTCAAGAGAATAGGTATTATTTCTTCTTTGAATGTTTGGTAGAATTCCCCAGGGAATCCGTCAGGCCCTGGACTCTGGTTTTTGGGGAGGTTTTTGATCAGTAATTCAATCTCTTCATAATTAATCGGTCTGTTTAATCAGTTTCTTCCTGTTTCAGTCTTGGTAGTTTATAGGTTTCCAGGAAGGCATCCATTTCTTCCAGGTTGTTTAATTTGTTGACATATAGTTGTTGATAATAGTTTCTAATGATCCTTGAGATGGAACCTTGGTTTTTTTTATTTTAGATCTTCGTTTTGTTTTGTTTTCTAATATAAACATTTAAAGCTATAAAATTATCTGAGGGCTATTTAACTGCACATGAGAAATTGTGATGTAATATTCTTTCATTATCATCTCAAAGTATTTTCTAATTTCACATGCAGTTTCCTGTTGGACACGTGGACCATTTAGAGTGTATTTAACTTTGATATTATGAGGACTTTCCTGGATATCTTACTGGTTTTTTTTTTAAATCTAATTTTGTATTGAAGTATAGTTGACACAGTGTTACATTAATTTCAGGTGTACAACATAATGAATAGACAACTGTATACACTGTGTTCCTATGTGTCACCATACAGCACTGTTACAGGACTGTTGACTGTATTCCCTATGCTGTACCTTTCAATCGCTATAACTCATTCATCCCACAGTTGGAATCCTGTCCTTCCTCCCCTCCCTTCACCTCCTTTGCCCATCCCCCGCCCCCCTGCGGCACACACCAGTTCTCTCTTATTTATGGGCCTGTTTCTGCATTGTTCACATGTTTTGATTTTTAGATTCCACATATAAGTGTATCCAAAAGGTATTTGTCTTTCCCTGACGTATTTCACTCAGCATAATATCTTCTAGGTCTATCCAAGTTGTTGCAAACGGGAATATCTCATTCTTTTTTATGAGTGAGTAATACTCCATCGTGCATATGTCTGTGTGTACGTACAGACACACGCACACACCTTGGTCGGTTCGTCTGTTGACAGGCACTTGGGTTGCTTCCATGTCTTGGCTCTTGTAAATAGTGCTGCAGTAAATCTGAGGGTGCATATATCCTTTTGAATGAGTGTTTCATTCTCTTTTGGTAAATATCCAGTAGTGGAATTACTAGCTAATGTGGTAATTGTATTTCTAATTTTTTGAGGAACCTTCATACTGTTTTCCACGGCGGCTGCAAAACTTGACGTTCCCACCCACAGTACGTAAGGGTTCCTTTTTCTCCACATCCTCGCCAAAGCTTACTGTTTCTTGTCTTTTTGATTCTAGCCACTCTGACAGGAGTGAGGTGACAGCTCATGGTGGTTTCGATTTGCATTTTCCTGACGATGAGTGATGTTGAGCATCTTCTCATGGGTCTCTTGCCCATCTCGATGTCTTCTTTGGAAAAATGTCTGTTAAGGTTTCTGCCCACTTTTTAAGTGGTTTATTTGGTTTTTTTGGTCCCGAGTTATATAAGTTCTTCATATATTTTGGATATTAACCCCTTATCAGAAGTATCATTGGCAAATATCTTCTGTTTATTAGGTTGCCTTTTTATTTCATTGATGGTTTCCTTTGCTGTGTGAAAGCTTTTTTTTTTTTTTTTTTTTAAAGATTTTATTTATTTATTTGACAGAGATAGAGACAGCCAGCGAGAGAGGGAACACAAGCAGGGGGAGTGGGAGAGGAAGAAGCAGGCTCCCAGCGGAGGAGCCTGATGTGGGGCTCGATCCCATAACGCCGGGATCACGCCCTGAGCCGAAGGCAGACGCTTAACCGCTGTGCCACCCAGGTGCCCCTGTGTGAAAGCTTTTTATTCTGATGTAGCCCCAGTAGTTTATTTGTGCTCGTTTCCTTTGCCTAAGGAGATACATCTAGAAAAATGTTGCTAAGGCCGATGTCAAAGAGATTACTGCCTGTGCCCTCTTCTAGGATTTTTATGGTTTCAGGTCTCACATTTAGGTCTTTAATCCATTTTGAGTGTACTTTTGTGTATAGGATAGGAAAGTGGTCCAGTTTTCCCAGCACCAGTTATTCAAGAGACTCTCTTTTCCCTGTTGTATAATCGTGCCTCGTCTGTCAAAGACTAATTAGCCATATAAGCATGGCTTTATTTCTGGGCTCTCTCTTCTGTTGCAGTGATCTCTGTGTCTGTTTTTGTGTCACTACCATACCGTTTTGATCACTCTAGCTCTGTAGCGTATCTTGAATTCGGGGATTGTCATACCTCCAGCTTTATTGTTACTGGTTTTGAATTGAATTAAATTCAAAACCAGTAACAATAAAGCTGGAGGTCAGAGAACATATTCTGTATTTATTCCAGTCTTTTTTTTTTTTATTTTAAAGATTTTATTTATTTATTCAACAGAGATAGAGACAGCCAGCGAGAGAGGGAACACAAGCAGGGGGAGTGGGAGAGGAAGAAGCAGGCTCATAGCGGAGGAGCCTGACGTGGAGCTCGATCCCAGAACGCCGGGATCACGCCCTGAGCCGAAGGCAGACGCTTAATGACTGCGCCACCCAGGCGCCCCTATTCCAGTCTTCTAAAACTTGTTTCATAGCCCTGCATATGGTTATCTTGATGGATATCGCATGTGTATCTGGGGGGAGAAGTGTGTTCTGTAGTTGGGTGCAGTACTCCATAAATTTCATTTTGTTTATTCTGGTCAGTTAGCACATGTACATCATCAGTGTTTGATGTAGTGTTCAGTGATTCATTAGTTGCATACAACACCCCGTGCTCATCACAACACATGTCCTCCTTAATACCCATCACCCGGCTACTTATCCCCCCACGACCCTCCCTTCTGTAACCCTCGGTTTGTTTCCTGGAGTCCATGGTCTCTCATGGTTTGTCTCCCTCTTTGATTTCTTCCCCTTTAGTTTTCCCTCCCTTCCCCTGTGGTCCTCTGCACTATTTCTTATGTTCCACATATGAGTGAAACCATATGATAATTGTCTTTCTCTGCTTGACTTATTTCGCTTAGCATAATCTCCTCCAGTCCCGTCCATGTTGCTGCAAATGTTGTGTAATCATCCTTTCTGATGGCTGAGTAATATTCCATGGTATATATGGACCACAGCTTCTTTAACCATTTGTCTGTTGAAGGGCATCTCGGCTCCTTTCACAGTTTGGCTATTGTGGACATTGCTGCTATAAACATTAGGGTGCATGTGCCCCTTCTTTTCACTACGTCCATATCTTCGGGGTAAATACCCAGTAGTGCAATTGCTGGGTCATAGGGTAGCTCTATTTTTAACTTTTTGAGGGACCTCCACACTGTTTTCCAGAGGGGCTGCACCAGCTTGCTTTCCCCACATCCTCGCCAACATGTGTTGTTTCCTGTCTTGTTAATTTTTGCCTTTCTAAGTGGTGTAAGATGGTTTCATTTTGGTTAAAGTGGTTAAGTTTAGGGGTTCAGATCTTGCATTGTTTCACTGATTTTTTTTTTTTTCTTTGTATGGTCTCATTGGTTTTTCAGCACCTCTGTGGTTTTGTCCATTGCTCAGTTTGGTTTTGCTCTACGTATGTTGTAGCCTTTGTTAGATATGTAGGCATTTGTAAGTGTTACATTTTGCCCTGCGGACCCTTTTGTGAAGGCTCTCTTTGTCTCTAATAGTGTTCTATTTTGAAGTCTCTTTTTGTCTGGTATTAGTTTAGCCACTTAAGCTTTCTTAGGCTTTGCAGAATGTATTTGTATGCATTTTCTATTCTTTTAATTATTTGTATTTCGAAGAGGTCTCTTGTCGACAGCATCTGGTTGGATCTTTTTACGTGACCTGCCGACATCTGCCTTCTGGTCTTAGGGTAGTTCATTTACGCACCGTGTGGTCGTGAATATGGGCGTATTTACATTTACCATCATGCTCTTGTTTTTGTCTTCTCTCTCTGCTCCTCTGTTTGTTCTTTCCTGTAACATTTTGGGCAGATTGAATATTGGTTAGTATTTTGCTCTAATGTCTCTGGACTTGTGGCTGCCGCTCTTTCCGTCCACGCGCTTGGGTCTTCGCTACATCTGCGTAGTTGAGAGATCGGCCAAAGATGTGGGAGCGTTTGTAGGCCTAGTTAGGGACTGACCCTCTGTGGTTCCCTTACCTTTCACGTTTCTCCCTAAATTTCCAGTGTTATTTCCAGCCTTGAGTTCTGCCCTCTGGCACCTCAATCTGTGTGTGGGTTAAGTAATGCATTGAGTCAGAAGAGAATCGAACTCAACACATTTTACCCTGTGCCATTAATGGTCAGCCAGGGATTTGGGAGGAACTTAGATTAATCTTACTCTTGTGGCTCTCTGGCTTCCAGAATTTCTGTCCTAAGTTCCTTCTCCCCCAGCCCTGAACAGTGTTGGCTTTTTCTTGCCTGATCTGGAAGGGGTATTTATTAATTTGGGAAGCACTCTAGAGCCAAAAAAAAAAAGTCTTTAAAAGTTGTACAAAGTTCTCATTCCCATTTGTAATCTCTCCCTCTCCCCCCTTCTTGCCCCACACCCGTCCCCAGGCAACTACTGATCTACTTCCTGTCACCCTACATTGAATTTTTACAATTTTTTTTTATAAATGGAATCATACAGTATTTTTTTTCAGTTGTCTTATTCTACTCAGTAGAAGTCGAGATTCACCCATGTCATTGCGTGTATCCGCAGTTCACTCCTTTTTATTCCTAAGTAGTATTCCGGTGTGGATAGGCTGCAGTTTCTTCATTCACCTGTTGAGGGAGGTTTGTCTCCAGCTTCGGGCTATTACAAAGGAAGATCCTGAGTGTTCTTACATCCATGCGCGTATGGCCGTAGGCCTTCATTTTTCTTGGGCAAGAATAAGGAATGGAATGTTTGGATCGTGTGGTTGGTATAGATGGTACTTTTCATTCATTTTTATTACGGATGTGTGTGTATTTGTTTTTCACACCACTTCTAGGTTCACAGCAAAAGTGAGAAGGTACAAAGAGCTCCCATAGATCGTAGACACATGCGTGTGCGCACGCGCACACACACAGCGTTCTGTCAGCATTTGATACTAGAGTGGCACGTGTGTTGTAACTGATGGACCTACACTGATACATCGTTGTCACCCCGTGTCTGTAGTTTAGAGTTTACTCTTGGTGTTGTACATTTTATGTGTTTGTTCAGATTTTTTTTTATAATATTTTATTATGTTAGTCACCATACAGTACATCCCCAGTTTTTGATGTAAAGTTCGATGCTTCATTGTTTGCATATAACACCCAGTGCACCATGCAATACGTGCCCTCCTTACTACCCATCACCAGCCTATCCCATTCCCCCACCCCGCCTGAGGCCTTCAGTTTGTTTCTCATAGTCCATAGTCTCTCGTGCTTCATTCCCCCTTCTGATTACCACCCCCTTTCTTTATCCCTTTCTTCCCCTACCAATCTTCCTAGTTCTTATGTTCCATAGATGAGAGAAATCATATAATTGTCTTTCTCTGCTTATTTCGCTTAGCATTATCTCCTCCAGTGCCGTCCATGTTGCAGCAAACGTTCTTTTTGATGGCTGAGTAATATTCCATTGTATATATGTTCATAATGCTCTGTATTTCCCCTTCCAGTACCATACAGAACAGGTTGCCCTACAGTTCTCTCTGCTCCCCCTGTTCAGTCCCGTTCCCCTCTCCCCACTGCCAACCTGCAATCCTTTGGTCTCCACGGATTTGCCTTTCCCGGGATGTCGTACAGGTAGAATCTTAGAGTTTTTAGCTGTTTCACATTCACTTCCCTCACTTAGTAATTTACAGTTCCTTCAAGGCTCAGTAGGGCTTTTCTTCTTTAGCACTGGCTGACCAATAGTGCGTTGTCCAGATGGACCACAGTTGATTCACCCGTTCCATTGATTGCTTCCAAGCTTTGACAGTTAACGAGTAAAGCTGCTGTAAACTTCTGGGTGATGATTTTTGTGTGGACGTGTTTTCAGCTCATGTGGGTAAAGACCAAGGTCCACAGTTTACTTTTGTAGTTTTATGAGAAATTGCCGAACTGTCTTCCAAAGTGGCTGTGTCTTTGTGCATTTTCAGCAGCAGTGAATTGAGAATTCCAGTTGCTCCACATCCTCACCAGCAATGGTGTTGTCATTGCTTTTGGGATTTTGCCCATTCTAACAGGTGTAGTGGTATCTCCTTTTATTTTAATTTTTTATTATGTTAGTCACCATACAGTACATCCTTAGTTTTTTATGTAGTGTTCCATGATTCGTTGTTTGCGTATCACACCCAGTGCTCCACGCAATACCTGCCCTCCTTAATACCCGTCACCAGCCTAGTCCATCCCCCGCCCCCCTCCCCTCTGAAGCCCTTAGCTTGTTTCCCAGAGTCCACAGTCTCTCGTGTTTCATTTCCTCTTCTGTTTACCCTCCCTTCATTCTTCCCTTCCTTCTCCTACCGATCTCCCTGCTATTCCTTATGTTCCATAAATGAGTGAAATCATATGATAATTGTCTTTCTCTGCTTGACTTATTTCACTTAGCGTAATCTTCTCCAGTCCCGTCCATGTTGCTGCAAATGTTGGGTAATCGTTCTTTTTGATGGCTGAATAATATTCCATTGTATATATGGACCATATCTTAATCCATTCGTCTGTTGAAGGGCATCTCGGCTCCTCCTACAATTTAGCTGTTGTGGACAATGCTGCTGTGAACATTGGGGTGCATATGGCCCTTCTCTTCACTACGTCTGTATCTTTGGGGTAAATACCCAGTAGTGCAATTGCTGGATCATAGGGTAGCTCAATTTTTAACTTTTTAAGAGACCGCCACACTGTTTTTCAAAATGGCTGTACCAACTTGCATTCCCGCCAGCAGTGTAAGAGGGATCCCCTTTTTCCACATCCTCTCCAACATTTGATCTCATTTTAATTTGCAGTTCACTAAGGACATATGATGTCAAACACTTTTTTTTTTTTCAAGATTTTATTTATTTGACAGAGTCAAACACCTTTTCATGGCCCTGTTTACTATTTTCTTTGGTGATGTGTCTGTTCAGGTCTTTATTTTTTTTTAAGATTTTATTTGACAGACAGCGAGAGAGGGAACACAAGCAGGGGGAATGGGAGAGGGAGAAGCAGGCTTCCCGCTGAGCAGGGAGCCTCATGTGGGGCTCGATCCCAGGACCCCGGGATCATGACCTGAGCCGAAGGCAGACGCTTAACGACTGAGCCACCCAGGCGCCCTGTTCAGGTCTTTTGCCCATATTTCAAATGGGTTTTCTTATTGTTGGTGTTTATGTTGAGTAACGTTCCTTTACCACGTATATTTTTTACAAATATTTCCTCCCTGTCTGTGGTTCATCTTACTCTCTTGACAGTGGCTTTCATAGAGCAGAAACTTAGGAGTTTGATGGTTTTGTGTTTACATTAAGGTCTATGATTTAATGTTTGTGAAAAGTTTAAGCTCTAGGTGTATATATATATATATATATATATATATACCTAGATTTTTGCTTGTGAATGTCCAGTTCCTGCACCATTTGTCAAAAAGACCATCTAGGCTTCATTGTATTCTCTGCTCCTTTGTCAAAGGTCAGTTGATGATATTTGCTTGGGCCTGTTTCTTGGCTCTTTATTCTGTTCCACTGGTCTGTTCATCTGTTCTTTTGCCGGTATGCCACCATCTTGAATACTGCAGCTTTCTGTAGTGAGCTTTGAAGTGGGTTAATGTCAGTCCTCCGACTTTGTTGTTCAACATTGTGCTGGCTCTTCTGGGTCTTTTGTGTTTCTGTATAAACTTTTAAATCCATTTGTCAGTATCCACCAACGATCTTGCTGGGATTTTGATTGGGCTTCCAAAGGACTGACATCTTGACAGTATTGAGTCTTTTTATCCCTGAACATAGAATATTGTTCTGTTGACTTAGATTTTGTTCATCGGAGTTTTATAATTTTTCCTCATAGATCTTGTTAGATTCATACCTACGTATTTCATTTTGGGGGGTGCTATTGTAAATGATGGCATTTTAATTACAAGTTCCACTTGTCCATTGCTTGTGTATCTGAGAGCAACGTACTTTTCTGTATTTTGTGTCCTACAGCTTTGCTGTAATTATTAGTTCCAGGAATTTTTTTGGTGGATTCTTTGGGGGTTTCCATGTAGACAGTCATGTCATCTACCAACGAGTTTTATTTCTTCCTTCACAATCGGTACCCTTTTTACTTCCTTTTGTTGCATTAGCTGCGACTTACAGTAGTTGAAAAGAAGTATTTCTTTTCAACAACCCCCTTCCCCGATCCTCAGTTCATTTCCTGGGGTCCATAGTCTCTCGTGGTTCATCTCCTCCTGATTTCTCCCCCCTTCAGATTTCCCTCCCATCCTTTTTTCCTGATTTTAGCAGGAAGGTTATGTGTTTCTCACCATTAAGATATTGGCTATCACTTTACAGATGTTCTTTTATCCAGTTGAGGAATTTCTTCTTTGTTCCTAGTTTGCTGAGTGTTTTTATTATAAACGAGTACTGGATTTTATCAAACGCTTTTTCTCTGTCTCTCTCGATAGCATCATGTGACGGTGTATTAATTTTCCCACTTTCGACCAGTCTTACGTGCCCGGTGCACCTGGTCATGGCGTGTGATTGTTTTTACGCATCGTTGCATTTGATTCGCTACTAGTTTTTGACGATCTTTGCATCTGTGTTGGTGAAATATATTGGTCTGTAGTTTTCTTGTAATACCTTTGGTTTTGGTGTTAGGAAACATTCCCTCTGCTTGTGTCCTCTGAAAGCTGTTGTAGAGAATTAGTATAATCCTCTTCTTAACTCTTGGGTTCACATGTGAATTCTACCAATCTTTCTGTTTTGGAAGACTATTGGTTCAACTTCTTTAATAGATTTAGGCCTGTTTAGATTGTCTGAGTTTTGCCAAAATGTGGGTTTTTTAATAAAAATGTTTTATTATGTTAGTCACCATACAGTACATCCCCGGTTTCCGATGTAAGGCTCGATGATTCATTAGTTGCGTGTAACACCCAGCGCACCATGCAATACGTGCCCTCCTTGCTCCCCATCACCGGCCAAAATGTGTCTTTCAAGGAATTGGTCCATTTCATCTAGGTTATTAGATGTGGGCATATTCATAGTATCTGTATTGATGTCTCTTTTTTTTTAAAGATATAATTGACATATAGTGTAAAATTTTAAGGTGTGTATCATGATTTGCATATATTACAAAATGCTTTACCATAGTAAATTTAGTTAAAATCCATTTACCTCATATAGGTTTTTAAAAAATGGTTTTTTTTGGGCACCTGGGTGGCACAGCGGTTAAGCGTCTGCCTTCGGCTCAGGGCGTGAGCCCGGCGTTCTGGGATCGAGCCCCACATCGGGCTCTTCCGCTAGGAGCCTGCTTCTTCCTCTCCCACTCCCCCTGCTTGTGTTCCCTCTCTCACTGGCTCTCTCTATCTCTGTTGAATAAATAAAATCTTAAAAAAAAAATAAATAATGGTTTTTTTTTTTCCTTGTGCTGAGAACTTTTAGGATTTACATTCTTAGCGGTTTTCCAGTATGCCCTGTAGCAGTGCTAATAACTGCGTCATTCCATTCCGTCCTCAGTACTTCTCCTAGAACTGGAAGTGTGATCCCGTTCATTCATTTCCCCCATACTTGGTAACCACAGATTTTATCTCTTTTGAGTGTTTTTTTCCTGCCTATAACAGATCATACAGTATTTGTCTTTCGAGGACTTATTTCACTTAGCACAATGCCCTTGAGGTCCATCTCTGTTGTCATAACAGCAAGATTTCCTTCTTTCTTACAGTGGCATAATATCCCCCCGACTTACGCACAGTTTCCTCACGCACTCCTCCATCGGCGGACGCTTGTTCCCGTGTGTTAGCTGCTGTAAGTGCTGCAGGAAGCAC
Organism: Ursus maritimus; assembly: GCF_017311325.1. Lineage (NCBI taxonomy): Eukaryota > Metazoa > Chordata > Mammalia > Carnivora > Ursidae > Ursus > Ursus maritimus. Next base: position 53,441,278 of record NW_024424341.1, on the reverse strand, counting down.
GCTGCACAGCTCTCTCCCACATACTGATTTGGTTTCCTTCAGCTGTGGAATGCTGGCTCACGTGGCAGTTCTGCTTTAAATGCTTTGAGGGGGGACACCTGGCTGGCTCAGTCCATTAAGCGTCTGCCTTCGGCTCACGTCATGATCCCAGGGTCCCGGGATTAAGTCCCGCCCGTGTCGGGCTCCCTGCTCAGCGGGAGCCTGCTTCTCCCTGTCCCTCTGCTGCCACTCCCCCTGCTTACGCGTGTGCTTGCGCGCTCTTGGTCTCTCTGACAAATATCTTTAAAAAAAAATGCTTTGAGGAACCTCCGCACTGTTTTCTATACTGGCTGCACCAGTTTACAATCCCAGCAACAGTGCACGAGCTTCCCTTTCCTCCACATCCTCTCCAGCATTTATTATCTCTTGTCCGTCGGACGCTGCCCGTTCTCACAGGCATGACGTGGCATCTCATGGTGGTTTTCACTTGCATTTACCTGGTGAGTGATGGTGAACATCTTTTCATGTACGGGTTTCCCCTGCCCTCTGAAAGTAGAGGGTTCCTATGGAAAAAAAGAAAACGTAATATATCAAAGGACCTCATTCGTAACAGCAACAATGACAAAAAAAGATAAAACTCTTTGCGATTAACTAGAAATATGCAAGATTTGTGTGAAGGCAATTATAAAACTTTCCCGCAGGCCATGAAGAATGGCCAGACTCAGTAAAGAGACGTGCTGTGGGCCTGAATGGGAAGAGTCACTAGCTTAAAGCAGCCAGTCCTTCCCAGATTAATCTGTACGGCCACTGCAATATCCAAAATGTGCGTGAAAATAAATCTTTGTTATTTTGGTTACAAAACAATTACCAGTAGTTTCTGTGGAAAATGTTTCACTGTTCCCAGACCCCAAAAATGACCTCCCTCAGGCTTTTTGGTACCCGAGACGCATCTTGCTAGTGGATGCAGAGAAGCTGAGAGAAAGCACAGGTGCTCCCAGACACAGTGCAGAGCTTTACTGGCTTCAGTGCCGAGACGCTGAGTGGAGCTTCCGAGCGCCCGGCCGTTTGCTGCTCAGGGTACGCGCCGCGTCTATAAGGGCTCACTGCAGAGTAAACACGAACTGCGTTTTCACTTTTCACCCGTTTTCTTTCATCTCAGTTACCCACTGTATGGTACATCATTAGTGTTTGAGGTAGCGTTCAGTGATTCATTAGCTGCGTATGACACCCAGTGCACGTCACAACACGTGTCCTCCTTAATATACCCATCACCCTGTTACCCCCCTCCCCCTCCCCCGCTCCGAGATCCTCAGTTCGTTTCCTGGGGTCCATGGTCTCTCATGGTTCAACTCCTCTGATTTCTCCCCCTTCCCTGTAGTCCTCCTTGTTACTCCTTGTGTTCCACATAGAAGTGAAACCATGTAATGGTCTTTCTCTGCTTGACTGACTTCACTCAGCGTAATCCCCTCCAGTCCCGTCCGTGGTGCTGCAGGTGGTGGGTAAGCGTTCTGATGGCTGGGTCATATTCCATTGTATGTACGGACCACGGCGTCTTTATCCAGTCGTCTGTTGAAGGGCATCTCGGCTCCTCTCACAGTTTAGCTTTTGGGGACAATGCTTCTATGAACATTGGGGTGCAGGTGCCACTTTTTTTTTTCACTACGTCCGTATCTTTGGGGTAAATCCCCAGTAGTGCAGTTGCTGGGTCCCAGGGTAGTCATTTTTGTTTTTTTCTCTTGCATCTGGAGATGTGTCTAGTAGGAAGTTTCTATGGCTGTGGGCACAGAGGTTGCCGCCTGTGTTCTCTAGGGGTTTGACGGTTTCCTGACTCACATTTAGGTCTTTCATCCATTTTGAATTTCTTTTTGTGTCGGAAAGCGGTCCCGTTTCATTCTTCTGCATGTTGCTGTTGGATTTTCCCAGCACCACTTGTTGAAGAGACTGTCTTTTCTCCACTGGATATTCTTTCCTGCTTCGTCGAGGATTAGTTGACCGTAGAGTTGAGGGTCCATTTCCGGGCTCTCTATTCTGTTCCACTGATCTGTGTGTTTTTGTGCCAGTACCGCACTGGCTTGATGAAGCTTACTAACCCAGCTTGAAGTCCGCCGTTGTGAAGCCTCCAGCTTCGGTTTTCTTTTTCAGCATTCCTTTGGCTATTTGGGGTCTTTTCTGGTAGGTTTGGTTTTTTGGAGATACTTATTTTCCAGGAACTAGGCAGCCTCCTCCCAGCCTTGCCACACACTCACCAGGAGTTGGGGGGGGGGGGTGGCAGGCAAAAACACTGGGACATTTTGCACAGGTTTGAGTACGTCTTTTACTTGCTGCAGCTTAACTGGTTTTCAGAGTTCTCACAGAGCGAGTGTTGTCCGTATGGTGTTGGGTTATCTGTTGCTCCTGTGTGGGACCGAGGGCTGGACCATCCCATTCTGCCCTCCTGCTTACATCGCTCTCTCCTGTAGCTCTTCTAAAGGCCTCGTCTCACACTGCCGATAGCCGTCACCGACAGCTTCGTTGCTGCCACTTTTATTCCTTCAAATAGGCCATATTTTTCCTGGTTTTTTGTTTGTTTTGGTATGCTTTTATTTTGTTGGAAATTGGGCATTTGAGAAAGCATCTTTTGAGACCAGCTCTTTTCCAGAAGACCTTCACTTATGTGCGGGGTGTGTTCTGAACCCTGGCGTCTCCCTGTGGTGAGGGCTTAAGGTCTTCTCAGGAATATTCTGAGCCTATGTCTTGCCTGGGCCTAGGTGTGTGTTTTTGTTTTTGTTTTTTATTCCTTTATACACAAAGATCCTTTTAAGTGTCTGAATCTCCCAAAGACTGTCACCCTAGCTTTATGGGACATAGGTGTTCTCTTGCATTCCTTCACACGTAATCTCTCTCCCCAGCCTTCTGCAGGTCTGCAGTCCCCCTGCATCTTCCACAAGGTCCTGTCTCCAAGTCAGGCAGAACAGGGACCTGTCCCTCCGGCAGCCCCCAAACAGGTTAGACCAGCGCAAATAAAGTCCGCTCTCCTTTGCTCAGTTTGAAGTAGGGAAGTGAGAGGTGGGCTCCTGCATCCTTCAGACCCCATCTTACCATAACTAAGTGCCGCTAGATTTAAAAGTAGCTGCATATGGAGAATGGGGAAAAGCCCCCACAGCCCCAAGGTAAGACATACTCAGAAAAGACCTTAAACCCTCACTCTGGGCTGATCCCAAATTTCCTACCATTTTAAATGGTTTTGTTTTGTTTTGTTTTTTCCCTACTGGACAGGCCCTTGTTTGCTGTACATCTTTGTTTTTCAGCTAGCCTCTAGGTTTGTTTTTTTTTTTTAATGTTTCTTTTGGCGAGCAAGGGCTTGGAGCTTCTCAGTTCACCACCTTAGTGATGTCACTCTGTCACTAATTCTTTATCCTTCTTTATCCTTTCAGGAGACAGGCATCAAAAGGAGATGGAGACTCTTCACGAAGCAGGAATCAGGTGCCTTTCATTGGGAGAGCTTTCATGTTGGCAAATCAAGAGACATGTTGTGAGCAGATTAACCAAAAACCAAGACTCTGTGGTAGATATTCAAGGAAAGAGTTCTCAGTTCCCCGACCAGTGTGATTCCCCCTGTCAGGTGGGAGCAGGAATATGCATTCAGGCTTCTGTGGAGGAGAGCTGTATCATGAATCTTCTAGAGGATCATTCCAAGATTATTGAAAATCAAGAATTTCTGGCCGGGAGAGCTCAGAATTCTTGGAGTAAAATATATCTCGGTGAAACCCAGAATTATCAGAGAAGTTGTCAGCAGACTCAGAAGAAAAACCAACTGTGTATATTTGCTCCCTATGTTAACATTTTCAGTTGTATGTCACACCACCGTGGTGACGACCCAGTGCGCAGAAGAGACAAAGCTCACGACAGCGACTGTGCTAAGACATCCCCTCTTACGCAGCAGACCTACCCCTGGAGTGAGCGTGAGAAAGCATTCAGTGATGGCCCCAGTCTTGAACTTCATCAGCAGGTACACTCGGCAAAGAAGGCCCCCCCTTACGGCGCACACGAGAAGGACACCGGTTACAGCTCAGCCGCTCCCGTTCAACAAAGCATTTACACAGGAAAGAAACGCTACTGGTGTCATGAGTGTGGGAAGGGTTTCAGCCAGAGCTCAAACCTGCAAACTCACCAGCGAGTCCACACAGGGGAGAAGCCCTATTCGTGCCTTGAGTGTGGGAAGAGCTTCAACCAGACCTCACATCTTTATGCCCACTTGCCTATCCACACGGGCGAGAAACCCTACCGATGTGAAAGTTGTGGGAAGGGCTTCAGTCGTAGCACTGACCTGAATATTCATTGCAGAGTTCACACTGGAGAGAAACCTTACAAGTGTGAGGTGTGCGGGAAGGGCTTCACTCAGAGATCACATCTGCAGGCCCACGAGAGAATCCACACTGGAGAGAAACCATACAAATGTGGAGACTGTGGTAAACGCTTTAGTTGTAGCTCCAATCTTCATACGCATCAGAGAGTCCACACGGAAGAGAAGCCGTACAAGTGCGATGAATGTGGGAAGTGCTTCAGTTTGAGCTTTAACCTTCACAGCCATCAACGCGTCCACACTGGAGAGAAACCGTATAAGTGTGAAGAGTGTGGGAAGGGTTTTAGTTCAGCCTCAAGTTTCCAGAGCCATCAGAGAGTTCACACAGGAGAGAAACCATTTCGATGCAACGTGTGTGGTAAAGGCTTCAGTCAAAGTTCGTATTTTCAAGCCCATCAGAGGGTCCACACTGGAGAAAAACCATACAAATGTGAGGTGTGTGGGAAGCGCTTCAACTGGAGCTTGAATCTTCACAATCATCAGAGGGTCCACACAGGAGAGAAACCTTATAAATGTGAAGAGTGTGGGAAGGGCTTCAGTCAGGCCTCAAATCTTCAAGCTCATCAGAGTGTCCACACTGGGGAGAAGCCATTCAAGTGTGAAGCCTGTCAGAAGCGATTCAGTCAGGCCTCACATCTTCAAGCCCATCAGAGAGTCCACACCGGCGAGAAACCGTATAAATGTGATACGTGTGGTAAGGCCTTCAGCCAGAGGTCAAATCTTCAAGTCCATCAGATAATTCACACCGGAGAGAAACCATTTAAGTGTGAGGAGTGTGGGAAAGAATTTAGTTGGAGTGCTGGGCTCAGTGCTCATCAGAGAGTTCACACAGGAGAGAAACCCTATACGTGTCAGCAGTGTGGTAAAGGCTTCAGTCAGGCCTCACATTTTCACACACATCAGAGGGTCCACACTGGGGAAAGGCCATACATATGCGATGTCTGCTGTAAAGGCTTCAGCCAGAGATCACATCTTGTATACCATCAGAGAGTCCACACTGGAGGAAATCTGTAGACACGTGAGATGCGGTGTAGCCTTCAGAGTTCATATCCTCCTCTCCACGGGAAAACTGATGCCGGGAATTACAGAAAGTTCCTTCAGAACTCAGAAGCCTCGAGGAATCTTCCCACGCACGTAAGCTCTATAAAGTGCTGTTTTGAGGACTCAAATTCTTTACAAACATCAGATTGCACAGACAAGAGAACACCTATAAATACAGTCAGTGTTTATATGAGCGTTCCGAATGTCCCAGTTTTCAGGAGGCAACGCAAAAGAATTTCAAAATTCATCTGAGTCTACCCAGGAAAGAGGCCTTATCAATGAAGATGTGGGGCAGAACTTTAACAGAAGGATCATGATGGACGAAGTAAAGTTAATGGCAACGGCACCATAACTTCCGTGTGGGGAGGGAGGTTTTTCACTGTCTTATCTCTACCATGTAGAAGTGTGCTTGGCTCATAATAGATGCCCAGCAATTACTGAACAAAGCAGAGAAAATCTATAATTAGGACGAGTGTTTGAGAATTGTACTCCCCCACCCGGATTTCATAACCACACACTCAAAAGGAATCCTGCAAGTAGCCTTAACGAGATTCTTTTCAGGAACCGTTCAAGTACAGAAAATCACGTCATGTTGCCATCCACAGTGATGCAAACGTGGGTGACATTTGTGACTGGCCCCCTCCTCCGTCTGGCCGCGGGTCTCTCGGTAGGTCAGCCCTTGTGTACAGTGAAATATTTAGCATCATTAGTTTGTATTTTACAGACTGAAAGATACTGTTTTTAACTAATAACATGATCCTACAATTTATATGCTTGGAAATTTTGGACCCTAATTCATTAAAGAGTTAGTGACATCCTACCTTAAAGTGTTAAAAGTAGTTACTAATGACAAGATGTTTTTCAGTAAACTTGAATTGTTTGTTAGTAATTGGTTTCTTCTCATTATTTCCCTTCACGCTTAGGTCAGATTGCCGTCTCTATGCACAATCCCCCATCCAGACCTCTGTAGGCAGGGACGTTGGCAGATTTCAAGAACAGTAATTTTGTTACCCCCCACCTCCACTTCTCCCCCCGCCAAGCGGAGGGTAGAGCAAGAAACTGAGTTTTCTTTTGAAATTTCATTAAATGTAACGATTTAGATGGATTACCATTTACACGGCGTTCTGCGTTCAGCACCTCTTGTCAGGAGTGGACATTAGCTGGTCCATAGATATCAAAATACCCTCTGACCTGGCAATCCTAGCACTAGACGCTTTGCTTAGGAGATTCTAGCAAAAGTGAGAGTGTACGCAAGAATGTTTATACTGACTCTTTTTAAAAAGGAAGAAAGTATTAGCAAAATAGTGGAATAAATTTGTTCTCCTAATTCACAGCCACAATAAAGGAGGACCTGGTCTGTAAGGATAGAGAATCGTCATTCATGAGAAAGTTAGGTTTGAGCCTTCCCGATATGTGTGGCCCAAGTAATAATATGTGTACCCACGGATGTGCTTACATACAAGGAGGTAATTTTTTTTTTTTTAAAGATTTATTTGACAGAGATAGAGACAGCCAGAGAGAGAGGGAACACAAGCAGGGGGAGTGGGAGAGGAAGAGGCAGGCTCCCAGCGGAGGAGCCTGATGTGGGGATCGATCCCAGAACGCCGGGATCACGCCCTGAGCCGGAGGCAGACGCTTAACGACTGAGCCACCCAGGCGCCCCTACAAGGAGGTAATATTGCCCTGCTACCTGCTTTACTGTGGCAGAGAGGCTAAGGATGGGTTTAGCTTTTTGAAGAATTATCTACAGTGACCATTGTTTACCAAAACAGTAAAACTATGAGAATAAAATTACACAGATAAGTGAATATTCCTTAATGCTAAAGCTACTCTAAATCTCAAGGTTAAAGCTAAGAGCAGTAATCCTGGCGCAGGGTATAAAGCCTCCTACAGATCTGCATGACAGGGTGGCCGTTGTGTCCTTGCTGGTAATAGCACTCTTCACATTATCAGGTGGGTTGACAATTGTGGTTTATCCATTCAGGGCGATACTGTGCAGCATGCAATGAAAAAGTAGATTTGTGGTTACGAACATCGGTAGATGCCCAGGACATGCATAGAAAAGTGGCCAGAGACATAGGGCTTTGGAAGAGATCTCTACACGTCAATCCGTAGCGCCCCCTTTAAAGTCAACCAGATCACAGTCATACCCATAGATGTATTATCTCTATGTAGGATATTCTCACCTGTATGAGTGTGATCTGATTACTTTAAAAGGGGGTATTATAGTAAATTTTTAAACTTGTAATGTTTTGAGAATTTTATTTTTTTAAAGATTTTATTTATTTATTCGACAGAGATAGAGACAGCCAGCGAGAGAGGGAACACAAGCAGGGGGAGTGGGAGAGGAAGAAGCAGGCTCCTAGCGGAAGAGCCTCATGTGGGGCTCGATCCCAGACCGCCAGGATCACGCCCTGAGCCGAAGGCAGACGCTCAACCGCTCTGCCACCCAGGCGCCCCTGAGAGTGTTTTAAAGCCTTTATTTTCAATGTATTCTGAACTTTTAGAAAAGATGCAAGAACAACAAAGGATTCCTAGATAGCCTTAGGGTATCGGTCTCCTGTGATCACAGTCCAGCCAGAACATTCAACTGTCTAGCACCTGAGCGGAGAGCCCCAAACAGCTTTGGTTCCTTGGGGATGTCTTTCCAGCTCTATGTGGCTCCTTTGGCCTGGCCACTTCCTAGTGACTGGATGCTACGTGGAGGCTCAGAGCAACCCAAGAAAAACCAGCAGAAGTACTGTGGCCTCGTCTGCTCTGCCCTTGGAGGTTAGAGTGTTACGATGTGAGGAGGCAGTCACAGAAACCCATCCAGGATCGAGGACAGGAGCATGGACTCCACCTCTTGCTAAGAGGAGTGTCAAGGAATTTGCAAACGTATTTTAAGACTACCATGCTTTGTTTATAATATGTTCTAATCTACAGTTTCTTCAAATCCCACAGCTGTTCCATAATATATTTCTATCGGTTTTTTTTTCCTGTTCCAGGATCTAATCTTAAAACGGGTCATACCCTGCATTAAGTTGTCATGTTTCTTTTGTCTTTAAAGCTGGATCAGCTCCACAGCCTTCGTCTTTCATGAAATTGATATCTTTGAGAAGTTTGGGGTGTTTCGTAGAACATTCCTGAATTTGGGTTTGATTGCTCATGATGGGGTTCAGGTTAGTGTGGCAAGACTATTCCATGAGTGACACACAGTTCTCAGTGCGTTACAACAGGAAACATAGGTTTTATCAGTGAGAGTTTTCATCCCTTGAATAAACTGGACTTCAAGGTTTCTCCACGGTAAAATTGTGGTTCTGCCCTTGAAATTAATAACTAATTTGTGGAGGGATTTTTATGTAATAACTACCTCATCTTTCACCTGCTAGTTTTAGGGTTCACCGATATTTTTGTCTGAATCAGTTATTACGATGATTGCAAAGTGATGGCTTTCTTGGTCCGTCATTCCTCTTATACTCAGCATTTGGCATTCTGTGCTTAGAGGAGTTTTCCCTACTTCCCTAGGTCTCTTTTCTCTATCATCATTATGAATGCTTGTTTTCTGGTATAATAGTATCTCGGGTTTATCGTGTATCCTGCCCACGGCAGCCAGACCCTACAGAGACCCGATTCCTTTGCACGGAATGGTATTTAGAAACCAAGATCTGGGTGCTGTGTGTCCTCATCATTAGTGGGATATCAGTCTTTCACCTATATGTGTGAAATATGGATACCTCCAACTTCAAATAAGTATGTCTAGGTTTTCCTTATCCCACGTTAACTTCTTGTCCACAGTCCAGTTGGCTCCCACTATCAGCGGTCTGTCTACTGATCTGTTCAGTCCTCTTAATACACAGCAAGCAGTTTGGAGTTGCTACATGAGAACACGGTAAAAAACAAACCTGAGTGTGTTTGGGATTTGTTTACGGGTCTTTTTCTCTTTAGACCAAGTATATATAGGCAAAATAACTTTTAAACAAAGTACTTTGTCTATTTCCTTTTTTAAAAAAAATCTCCATTCAATCCAGTTATATTATTCATCTGAAATAAAGTTAGATTCTTTTCTAAAGTTTATATTCTCTTTCATGTTCTCCTCTCATCTTGTGATTTATAAAAATTGGGAAGGGAATTAAATTCAGATGAAACTCTAGTTCCAAAAGTACCCTAGTATGTTTTTATCTGTATTGATTTTCTTTTAGATATGTGGTTAGACATGTTTATTAAAGTCTTTGATTTATCTCCTTAGAAACATACAAGGACTTTCTTCATGAAATCAATCTTTAATGACTGTATTATATTCCTTTGGGTAGACAGGTCACAGGAATGAGGAGGTTATAATGCATGCTGGAAATGGGGTAGATTCACAAAAGTTGGATGGCGTGTAAATGGTTGTTTGTTTGTATTCTTTATATTTGAAATGTGCCAGGATAACATTTATATACATTTTTATATATAAATGAAAAGAGAGCTAGTGAGTATAGACTTTTAGGGTCAGAGAAAGTTGACCTACTCTGCAGTTTATGATACAGTTGCTCTCAGGCTTGGACAGTTTACTGAGGCATTCTCAGCAACTATTACGAAAGTTCAATGAAGAAAGTTGCCCCCCCCCAGGACTCTAACTCTTCCAAACGGTCTCCTGTTTTCTCTCATGCTCCTTGCACTAGTGTAATATGTAACTGATGAATGACTGAACTCTCCATCTGAAACTAATGATATCCTGTGTTAGTTCAATTTAAGATAAATGGAAACCCCTCTGTAATCTCAGATTCAAACATTCCATTCTAATCACCAACTCTTGTTTTACCAGCTTATCCCTTCTTTCTTATTTTAATAACTCTTGGAACTCCCAAGGACCTAAAATCCATTACTCCTACTCCCTTTTCACTCGCTCTCTTACCTTAATTCCCCCTACATCTGGAAAGGAGAGCAGACTTCCATTTACATTCCAGTGCCCACAACTGTGTCTCATGTTAACCTCTAACACAGGAAGAAATACTTCAAGAGTGTTTCTGTTTCGCAGTCTATAGAAAAGGCAGAGAAGAGCAGATTGGGTTAGGAATCTCTGCTAGGTGAAGCCATCTACAATATGTGGTCCGGATAGGCCGTGACTGAAGTGTCTGTTTGCACACTAGCTCCAACCCCAATTTTTATCTTTCACTTAAGAATATTGCAAGTCACAGAAAAAGGTGATTACAGTAATAATGCCAACACTCAGGATTTAAAAAAACAACACCACTTGCAGACTTTTGAGACTGATCAATTGCTAGAATAAGTTATCTGTGCAACATTTCATGAGTTGTCAGGATGTAGCTGGAAAACACGGCTTTAGAGGTGCACTGCTCGATAGTGTAGATACGTGTAAACCAGTAACCGTACGTTACCATACGAATTATATGATGGAACCAGTTTAATCGTGCTGACCAAGTAGTTCCTATTGCACCCAAACTCCGGCAGATAACAAGTCTAAATTCTAGCCCAAATACTAAAACTATCCAAAGGCACTGGAGAGTGAACAAAAGCAGGCAGATCCTGGAGATGGGCCAACACTTGGAAGAAGGAAATAACATAAGGCGAGTTTCCTACTTTTTATGGCTTTTACCCTGAAAGCAAGTCCAGTCTGCACTATTTTAGGGCAACTAAAACATACACGTAAAACCATAAGTTTTTTCAACTAAAGGGTTCAAGGCCTATACAACTGTGGTTGGAAAAGGAGGTGTGTAGGATATCCTGGAAGAGGGTCAGGAAAGGGAAGCTCCAAATTCCGTGTATACGCGTTTCCCAAATGTCTGGCTGACTCAACTCTGTAGGACAGAGGATACTGAAAGGAACTAAGCCAATACTAGCAGAAGTGAATTAAAATCGGAGCTGGCAACCCCAGGAAAGAGAAAATTTTGGTTGAACCCAGCTAAATTATGTGCCTAATAAAAGTATTTTTAAAAACACTCTGGAGGAACATAATGAAATCCAGAGTTTCCTCAATATATTAATCACAATGCCCAGGATATAATTCAAGATGACTAGATATTGAGAAAACGAAAACTGGAAAACGTGACCTATTCTCAAGAGAAAACAGATCCGTGAGGATCAACAGCAAAATGTTCCAGATGTGGGACTCAGATGATTTTTAAAAGCGATAGGGGCGCCTCAGTGGCTGAGTCGTTAAGTGTCTGCCTTTGGCTCAGGGCGTGATCCGGATCCATGGGATCGAGCCCCACATTGGGCTCCTCCGCTGGGAGCCTGCTTCTTCCTCTCCCACTCCCCCTGCTTGTGTTCCCTCTCTCGCTGGCTGTCTCTCTGTGTCAAATAAATAAATAAAATCTTTAAAAAACAAAAAGGCGATAATAACTATGCTTAAAATGTAAAGGAAATATCCTCACTATGAAGGAAAAAATAAGAAACCTTAGCTAAGAAATAGCAACTATCAAAAAAATAACCAAATGAAAGTTCTAGGGAGACGACAGTGGAGTGGAGGACTCTAAGCTCACCTCATCCCACAGATACACCTAGATAACACCCACATCAGTGTAAATACCCCCGAAAATGACCCAAAGACTAGCAGAACAGACTCTCCAGAATTACACGTGGAACAGAGGCCACGTCAGAGAGGGTAGGAAGGGCAGAGGCACAGAAGCTAAAAGAACCTGTGATGCAGAGAGGGGAGAGGACCAGACACTATTCCGGGAACCCAGGCATGGGGGACCCACACAGAGAAGACAAATCTCCATAACATATAGCTTCGAAAAACAGAGGAACCAAGTCTGAGTTTTTATTATCAGTGAGGCTGAGCAACTGGAACTTTAAAAATTAGCAGGTGGCTCAGCAAGAGCTTGAAAGGCAATAGGAAACTGAGTCCTCACCCTTAAAGAGACAGCCAACAAACAGCCCTACAGAGATATAGCATCGAAGCAGCAGCATGAAAAATGTCATGCATTCTCCTGTGGACCTGCCCTGGCCGAAGCAGGAATTTTGGGTGGCTGACCAGCGCTGACATCATGCACCCTGTCCCCACATTCTCCTGAAGACCTGCCCCCTCCAATATGCCCTTGGCCAGATCCTATCCAAAGCAGTGCCCCAAGCCTGGCAGTGTGCAAGCATCCCTGACAAAGGCCACCACAACTCCAAAGTGACTCCTGCCCAAGGATAAGGGCAAGGGGAAAACAACCACACACACCAGTTGGACTGTGGCCCCAGCAGTGGGTTTGGGGGCAGACATTGTGTCTGACTACAGGCCCCACCCACCAGTGAAAGCTTCTCAAGGGACCACACTGCAATAGTGCCCTGCAGTTCAGCCTGCTGCAGCTCTGGAAAATGCCTGGTCTGACTCAGTTTAAGCCCAAGGCAGCCCCGGACTGGCCCACTAACAACCCTGCCCTCAACAGGCAAAGAACCATTGCAGACGACTGGGCTGAAGGCAAAGCGGCTCAGCCAAGGCAGCAGCAGAGTGCATGTAACACACACAGGAGATACTCCAGAGTTCCAGGTTCTGGCGAACGGGGGACACTGCACTGCAGGGCACTCCTCTACCTCTTCTTCACAAGGCCACTCCTTTCAAGAGCAGGAAACATAACGGACTTCCCTCACGCATAGAAATAGACACAGAGTTAGATAAAATGAGGGAACCCAGGAATATGTACCAAATGAAAGAAGAGGGCAAGTGTTGTGAGGAACACTGGGTGTTATATGTAACTAACGAATCATTGAATTGAACGTAATTTTAAAAAGGAGAGGACAGGTGGGAAGAAAAAAGATGGCAGAGGAGCGGGGGACTTTTTTTCAGCTGGTCCCCTGCATCAAGCTAGATAGGTACCAGACCAGCCTGAACATCCACGGAACCAGCCTGAGACGCAGGAAGATACATCTGGATCTCTACAAACGAACATCTCCAGCGCTGAGTATTGAGGTACAAAGTCGGGAGTCGTGAATCCGCGCAGATATCGGAAGATAAATGGAAGGGGGCGGGAGCTGCCGTGCTCGGGCACCGGGAAGCAGTAGCCACCTGCACTGGAGAGTGGGCCGGACTCGCTGACGGCACCTGCGAGAGAGCAGACTGAGACCGTGAGCTGGGGATCATGTGCCATCAGACTGAAATCCGGAGCTCCAGAGTGCTCACTGGAACTAGACTGAAACCGGGAGCTTGGGAGCACACGCGTATCCAAACTGAAAACTGGAGCTCCAGAGCACACACTCGAACTACACTGAGAGAGCTGGGGAGTGCGTGCGACCAGACAAAACCAGCACTCTGGAGCGTGCGTGAGACCCACACTGAAACAGAGCTCGGGAGCGCGCAGGGGTGGCTGGCAGCTGGCGGTGTTAGAAGCACAAAGGACAGAGACGCACCGGCCCTAGAAGTGAGGGCTGGGATGCCGGGTGTGGGGCGCACAACCCGGGACGCTGCAGGGTTTTTAGCAGCACCGACAGAAACAGAGTTAAAGAGGCCAGAAGAGCTCAGTGGAGAGTGGACTGTGATCCCTCTGTTCTGAGACAGTGGCTGGGATTCGGGTACTGCTGCTCTGACTCTCAGAAGAGGCACAGCAAACCGCCAGGGAAAGCCGCCAGAGAACAAAAGCCTGGAAATACCAGCTCACATTCTGCCAATCCCCATCCCCCCCTTGCAGGGGACACGGAGACTCTACCCAAACAGGGTTGCCTGAGGATCAGCGTGGCAGGCCCCTCCCCCAGAACACAGAAGGCAGGCTGAAAAATCAAGAAGCCCACATCCCTAAGGTCCCTATAAAACAAGGGTGCACGGCCTGGGTCCTAGTCAATAATTTGGGCTCTGAACATCCCCACAACCTCTCCTCATTGGAATGAGAAGGAGGAACCCCAACAAATGAAAGAAACAGACTGTGGCCTCTGCCACAGAAATGATGGATATGGATATAACCAAATTGACAGAAATGGAGTTCAGAGCAACAATGGCCAAAATGATCTGTAGGCTTGAACAAAATATCAACGGAAATGTTAACAAGAATATAGAATCTCTAAGGGTGGAAATGAGAGCGAATCTGGCAGAAATTAAAAATGCTATGAATCAAATGCAGTCTAAACTAGACGCTCTGATGGCCAGGGTAAATGAGGCAGAAGAATGAATAGGTGAATTGGAAGATGGGATGATAGAAAAGAAGGAAAAAATTGGATTTTGTTTGAGCCAAGCTCCCATCTCAAGAATGTAGATTATGGGGGATTACTGACTCAATGAAACGTTCCAATGTCAGAATCATCAGCATCCCCGAGGGGGTGGAGAAAGAGAGAGGTCTAGAAGAGATATTTGAACAAATTGTAGCTGACAACTCCCCTAATCTGGCAAAGGAAACAATCATTCATGTCCAAGAGGCAGAGAGGACCCCTCCCAAGAGGAATGAGAACAGACCTACACCATGTCACATAATAGTACAATTCACAAATCTTCGATCCAAGGATACAATCTTGAAAGGGGCCAGGGGGAAGAGAATCCTCACCTACAGAGGGAGGAACATCAGAATAACACCAGATCTGTCTACAGAGACCTGGCAAGCCAGAAAAAGCTGGCAAGACATATTCAGAGCACTAGGTGAGAGGAACATGCAGCCAAGGATCCTTTATCCAGCAAGGCTGTCATTCAGAATGGATGGAGACACAAGCTTCCAAGACCGGCAGAAACTGAAAGAACAGGTGACCACCAAGCCAGCCCTACAAGAAATATTGAGGGGGGTTCTATAAAAGAAGAAAGACCAAAAGAGTGATACAGAACAGAAATTTACAATCTATAGAAACAGACTTCACAGGCAACATGACATCATTAAAATCGTCTCTCTCAATAATCACTCTCAACGTGAATGGCCTAAATGCTCCCATAAAATGCCATAGGGTTGCAGATTAGATAAAAAGACATGACCCATCCATTTGCTGTCTACAAGAGACTCATCTTGAACCTAAAGATACATCCAGACTGAAAGTGAAGGGATGGAGAACCATTTTTCATGCCAATGGACCTCAAAAGAAAGCTGGGGTAGCAATTCTTGTATCAGACAGATTAGATTTTAAACTAAAGACTGTAATTAGAGATACGGAAGGACACTATTATTCTTAAAGGATGTATCCAACAAGTGGATATGACAATTATAAATATCTATGCCCCCAACAGGGGAGCAGGTAGATTCACAAACCAACTCTTAACCAGAATAAAGAGACATATAGATAATAATACATTTATAGTAGGGGACCTCAACACTTCACTCTCAGGAATAGACAGATCACCTAAGCAGAAAATCAACAAAGAAACAAGAGCTTTGAATGATATACTGGACCAGATGGCCCTCATAGATATATACAGAACACTGCACCCCAGAACAACAGAATACTCATTCTTTTCAAATGCACATGGAACGCTCTCCAGAATAGACCATATACTGGGTCACAAAATAGGTTTCAACGGATACCAAAAGACTGAGATTATTCCCTGCATATTCTCAGACCACAATGCTTTGAAACTGGAACTCAATCACAAGAAAAAATTTGGAAGAAACACAAACACTTGGAAACGAAGAACCATCCTGCTTAAGAAGGATTGGGTAACCAGGAAATTAAAAATGAGCTTAAGCAATTTATGGAAACAAATGAGAACGAAAACACATCAGTCCAAAACCTATGGGAAAATGCACAGGCAGTCCTATGGGGAAAATACATAGCCATCCAAACCTCACTCAAAAGAATAGAAAAATCTAAAATGCAGTTTTTATATTCTCACCTCAAGAAGCTGGAGCTAGAACAGAAGAACAGGCCTAACCCACGCACGAGAAGGCAGTTGATCAAGATTAGAGCAGAGATCAATGAATTAGAAACCAGGAGCACAATATTTTTGTGATTTGAAAAATTTGTGTGGAACCAGAAAAGTCCCTGAATCACCAAGGAATTGTTGAAAAGGAGAAACAAAGCTGGGAACATCATGCTGACTGATTTTGAGCTGTACTACAAAGCTGTGATCACAAAGACAGCATGGTACTGGCACAAAAACAGACACATAGACCAATGGAACAGAATAGAGAACCCAGAAATGGACCCTCAGCTCTTTGGGCAACTAATCTTTGACAAAGTAGGAAAAAACATCCAGTGGAAAAAAGTCTCTTCAATAAATGGTGCTGGGAAAATTGGACAGCTACATGCCAAAGAACGAAACTTGACCACCCTCTCACACCATACACAAAGATAAACTCTAAATGGATGAAAGACCTCGATGTGAGACAGGAATCCATCAAAATTCTAGAGGAGAACATAGGCAGCAACCTCTACGACATTGGCCACAGCACCTTCTTTCATGACACATCTCCAAAGGCAAGAGAAATAAAAGAAAAAATGAACTTGTGGGACTTCATCAAGATAAAAAGCTTCTGCACAGCAAAGGAAACAGTCATCAAAACAAAGAGACAACCCACAGAATGGAAGAAGATTTTTGCAAATGAAACTACAGATAAAAGGCTGGTATCCAAGATCTATAACGAACTTCTCAAACTCAATACCCAAGAAACAAATAATCAAATCAAAAAATGGGAAGATATGAACAGACACTTTCCAGTGAAGACATACAAATGGCTAACAGACACATCAAAAAATGTTCAAAATCATTAGCCATCAGGGAAATTCAAATTAAAACCACATTGAGATACCACCTTATGCCAGTTAGAATGGCAAAAATAGACAAGGAAAGAAACAACAAATGTTGGAGAGAATGTGGAGAAAGGGGAACCCTCTTGCACTGTTGGTGGGAATGCAAGTTGGCACAGCCACTCTGGAAAACAGTGTGGATGTCCCTCAAAAAGTTAAAAATAGAGCTACCTATGACCCAGCAATTGCACTACTAGGGATTTACCCCAAAGATACATAGTGAAGAGAAGGGCCATATGCACCCCAATGTTCACAGCAGCATTGTCCACAATAGCTAAATTGTGGAAGGAGCCGAGATGCCCTTCAACAGATGACTGGATTAAGAAGATGTGGTCCATATATACAATGGAATATTACTCAGCCACCAGAAAGAACAATTACCCAACATTTGCATCAACATGGATGGGACTGGAGGAGATTATGCTAAGTGAAATAAGTCAATTATCATATGGTTTCACTCATTTGTGGAACATAAGAAATAACAGGGAGATTGGTAGAAGGAAGGAAAGAATGAAGGAGGGGTAAACAGAAGGCGGAATGAACCATGAGAAACTATAGACTCTGGGAAACAAACTGATTGCTTCAGAGGTTAGGGAAGTGGGGGATTGGGATAGGCCAGTGATGGGTATTAAGGAGGGCACGTATTGCATGAAGCACTGGGTGTTATATGCAAACAATGAATCATGGAACACTACATCAAAAACTAATGATGTACTGTATGGTGACTAACGTAACATAATAAAAAATATAAAAATAAAGAAAAAGGGAGAGGACAAAATCAAAGAGAGCTAAACAAAACAGTATGCATGATAGAGAATTAAAGTAATGGCCATAAAGATACTCATTGGACTTAAGTAAAGAGTGGAGGACCTCAGTGAGACCCTTAACACAGAATTAGAAAACATAAAAAAGAACCAATCAGAGATGAAGAACTCAATAACAGAAATTAAAAATACACTAGATAGAATGAATACACTTGAGGAAGCAGAAGAATGGGTCAGCAACATGAAGATAGGGTAATGGAAAGCAATAAAGGTGAATAGGAGAGAGGAAAAAAAAGAATGAAAAATGGAAATAGATTAAAGGAACTCCGTGACACCATCAAGCCTAATAGAATTCACATTATTGGGGTTCCAGAAGGGGAAAAGGGGGCAGAAAATTCATTTGAAGAGATAATAGGTGAAAATCCCAATCTGAGGAGGGAAACAGAAATCCAGATCCAAGAGGTACAGAGAGCCCCCAACAAAATCAACCCAAGCAAGGTCACATCAGGACACATTGTAATTAAAATGGCAAAAAGTAGTGATAAATAGAGAATTTTAAAAGCATGAGAAAAGAAAATAGTTACATACAAGGGAAACCCCAGAAGGTATTCAGCTGATTTTTCAGCACAAACTGAATATATCAGGTCACCCTCTTCTGGCCTACAAAGTACTAAAGGAAAAAAACCTGCAACCAAGAATACTATGTTCAGCAAGGCTATCATACAGAATAGAAGGAGAGAGAAAGAGTTTCCCATACAAACAAACGCTAAAGGAGTTCATGGCCACTAAACCAGCCCAATAAGAAATGTTATAGGGGACTATATGAGTGGAAAGGAAAGACCATATACAGGAGTAAAAGTAAGAAGCAGAAAAGTGGAAAAAGTAAGTGTATCTATAAAAATCAGTCAAGGGACTCACAAAATAAAAGGATGTATAGTATGACACCATAGACCTAAAATTGAGGGGCAAGGGGAGTAAAGAATGAGTTCAAACATAAGCAACCATTAACTTAATATAGACTGTTAATATGCAGAAGATGCTATATACAAACAGAATGATAACCATGAATCAAAAACCAGTAACAGATATACAAACAAAAAGTCAAGTATATCAATAAACAAAGATAACAAAGAAAACAGCAAGAGAAGCTGGAAGCCTTTCCCTTAAGATCAGGAACACGACAAGGATGCCCACTCTCACCACTATTATTCAACATAGTACTAGAAGTCCTTGCAACAGCAATCAGACAACAGAAAGGGATCAAAGGTATCCAAACTGGCAAAGAAGAAGTCAAACTGTCTCTCTTCGCAGATGACATGATACTCTATATGGAAAACCCAAAAGAATCCACCCCCAAACCACTAGAACGTATAGAGCAATTCAGTAATGTGGCGGGTTACAAAATCGATGCTCAGAAATCAGCTGCATTTCTATACACGAACAATGAGACTGAAGAAAGAGAAATTAGGGAATCCATTCCATTTATAATAGCACCAAAAATCATACGTTATCTTGGAATTAACTTAACCAGAGACGTAAAGGATCTATATTCTAGAAACTAAAAATCGCTCTTGAAAGACATTGAAAAAGACACAAAAAGATGGAAAAACATTCCATGCTCATTGATTGGAAGAATAAACATAGTTAAAATGTCTATATTACCCAGAACAATCTACACTTTCAACGCCATCCCAATCAAAATACCAATGACATTTTTCAAAGAACTGAAACAAACAGCCCTTAAATTTGTGTCGAACCAGAAAAGGCCCCGAATCGCCAAGGAATTGTTGAAAAGGAAAAACAAAGCTGGGGGCATCACAATGCCAATTTCGAGCTATACTACAAAGCTGTGATCACAAAGACAGCATGGTACTGGCACAAAAACAGACACATAGACCAATGGAACAGAATAAAGAACCAAGAAATGGACCCTCAGCTCTTTGGGCAACTAATCTTTGACAAAGCAGAAAAAAACATCTGGTGGAAAAAAGACAGTCTCTTCAATAAATGGTGCTGGGAAAATTGGACAGCTACATGCCAAAGAATGAAACTTGACCACTCTCTCACACCATACACAAATATAAACTCCAAATGTATGAAAGACCGCTACGTGAGACAGGAATCCATCAAAATCCTAGAGAAGAGCATAGGCAGCAACATCTACGACATCAGCCACAGCAACTTTTTCCATGACACATCTCCAAAGGCAAGAGAAACAAAAGATAAAATGAACTTGTGGGACTTCATCAAGATAAAAAGCTTCTGCACAGCCAAGGAAACAGTCAAAAAAACTAAGAGGCAGCCCACAGAATGGGAGAAGATATTTGCAAATGACACTACAGATAAAAGACTGGTATCTAAGATCGATAAAGAACTTCTCAAACTCAATACACAAGAAACAAATAATCAAATCAAAAAATGGGCAGAAGACACGAACAGACACTTTTCCAATGAAGACATACAAATGGCTAACAGACACATGAAAAAATGTTCAAAATCATTAGCCATTAGGAAATTCAAATCAAAACCACATTAAGATGCCACCTTACGCCAGTTACAACGGCAAAAATTGACAAGGCAAGAAACAACAATTGTTGGAGAGGATGTGGAGAAAGGGGATCCCTCCTACATTGTTGGTGGGAATGCAAGTTCGTACAGCCACTCTGGAAAACAGTGTGGAGGTCCCTTAAAAAGTTAAAAATTGAGCTACCCTATGATCCAGCCATTGCAGTACTGGGTATTTACCCCAAAGATACAGACATAGTGAAGAGAAGGGCCATATGCACCCCAATGTTCATAGCAGCATTGTCCGCAATAGCTAAATCGTGGAAGGAGCCGAGATGCCCTTCAACAGATGACTGGATGAAGATGTGGTCCATATATACAATGGAATATTACTCAGGTATCAGAAAGAACGATTTCTCAACATTTGCTGCAACATGGATGGCACTGGAGGAGATAATGCTAAGTGAAATAAGTCAAGCGGAGAAAGACAATTATCATATGGTTTCTCTCATCTATGGAACATAAGAAAGAGGAAGATTGGCAGGGGAAGAAAGGGATAAAGAAAGGGGGGGGTAATCAGAAGGGGGAATGAAGCATGAGAGACTATGGACTGTGAGAAACAAACTGAGGGCTTCAGAGGGGAGGGGATGGGGGTATGGGATAGACCGGTGATGGGTAGTAAGGAGGGCACGTATTACATGGTGCACTGGGTGTTATACACAACTAATGAATCATCAAATGTTATATCAAAAACTAGGGATGTACTGTACGGTGACTAACATAATATAATAAAAATATTATTATAACAAAAAAAGATAAAAAGCTTCTTCACAGCCAAGGAAATAGTCAAAAAAACTAAGAGACAGCCCACGGAATGGGAGAAGATATTTGCAAATATTAATACAGATAAAAGACTGGTATCCAAGATCTACAAAGACCTCAAACTCAACACATGAGCAACAAATAATCAAATCAAAAAATGGGCAGAAGATACGAACACTTTTCCAATGAAGACACACAAATGGCTAACACACATGAAAAAATGTTCAAAATCATTAGCCATCAATCAAGCAGAGAAAAACAATAATCATATGGTTTCTCTCATCTATGGAACATAAGAACTAGGAAGATTGGTAGGAGAAGAAAGGGATAAAGAAAGCGGAGGTGATCAGAAGGGGGAATGAAGCATGAGAGACTATGGACTATGAGAAACAAACTGAGGGCTTCAGAGGGGAGGGGGATGGGGTACGGGATAGTCTGGTGATGGGTAGTAAGGAGGGCATGTATTGCATGGTGCACTGGGTGTTATACGCAACTAATGAATCATCGAACTTTACATCAAAAACCAGGGATGTACTGTATGGTGACTTACATAATATAATAAAAAAATATTATTATTAAAAGAATAATTTGGGGCGCCTGGGTGGCGCAGTTGTTAAGCGTCTCCCTTCGGCTCAGGGTGTGATCGCGGTGTTCTGGGATCGAGCCCCACATCAGGCTCCTCCGTTATGAGCCTGCTTCTTCCTCTCCCACTCCCCCTGCTTGTGTTCCCTCTCTCACTGGCTGTCTCTATCTCTGTCAAATAAATAAATTTTAAAAATCTTTAAAAAAAATCATTAGCCATCAGGGAAATTCAAATCAAAACCACATTAATATACCACCTTACGCCAATTAGAATGGCAAAAATGGACAAGGCAGGAAACAACAATTGTTGGAGAGGATGTGGATAAAGGGGAACCCTCTTGCACTGTTGGTGGGAATGTAAGTTGGTTCAGCCACTCTGGAAAACAGTGTGGGGGTCCCTTAAAAAGTTAAAAATGAGCTACCCTATGACCCAGCAATTGCACTACTGGGTGTTTACCCCAAAGATACAGACATAGTGAAGAGAAGGGCCATATGCACCCCAATGTTCATAGCAGCATTGTCCACAATAGCTAAATCGTGGAAGGAGCTGAGATGCCCTTCAACAGATGACTGGATTAAGAAGATGTGGTCCATATATACAATGGAATATTACTCAGCCATCAAAAAGAACAATTTCTCAACATTTGTGTCAACATGGACAGGATTGGAGGAGATAATGCTAACTGAAATAAGTCAAGCAGAGAAAGACAATTATCATATGGTTTCTCTCATCTATGGAACATAAGAACTAGGAAGATCGGTAGGAGAAGAAAGGGATAAAGAAAGGGGGGGTAACCAGAGGGGGGAGTGAAGCATGAGAGACTATGGACTGTGAGAAACAAACTGAGGGCTTCGGAGGAGGAGGGTGGGGGAATGGGATAGGCTGGTGATGGGTAGTAAGGAGGGCACACATTGCATGGTGCACCGGGTGTTATACGCAACTAATGAATCATCAAACTTTATATCAAAAACCAGGGATGTACTGTATGGTGACTAACATAATATAATAAAAAAATATTTTTAAAAAAGAACCATATGATCCTCTCAATTGATGCAGAAAAAGCATTTGACAAAATACAGCATCCTTTCCTGATTAAAACACTTCAGAGTATAGGGATAGAAGGTACATTTCTCAATTTCATAAAAACCATCTATGAGAAGCCTACAGCGAATATCATTCTTAATGGGGAAAAGCTGAAAGCCTTTCCCTTAAGATCAGGAACACGACAAGGATGCCCACTCTCGCCATTATTATTCAACATAGTACTAGAAGTCCTTGGCAACAAATCGGAGCAGCAAAAAGGATAAAAGGTATTCAAATACACAAAGAGTTGTAAACTGTCTCTCTTCGCAGATGACATGATACTGTATAGAAAACCCAAAATACTCTACCCCCAAATTACTAGAACTTATAGAACAATTCAATAATGTGGCAGGATACAAAATCAATGCTCAGAAATCAGTTGCATTTTTATACACAAACAATGAGACTGAAGAAAGAGAAATTAGGGAATCGATTCCATTTACAATAGCTCCAAAAATCATATGCTATCTCAGAATAACTTAACCAGAGAGCTAAAGGATCTATATTCAGAAACCACAGACCACTGTTGAAAGACATTGAGGAGAAGACACCAAAAGATGGGAAAACATTCCATGTTCATGAATCAGAAGAATAGACATAGTTAAAATGTCTATGCTACCCAGAGCACAATCTACAATTTCAATGCTATCCCAATTAAAATACCAATGACATTTTCAAAGAGCTTGAACAAACAGCCCTTAAATTTGTCGAACCAGAAAGAGCCCAAATCACCGGGAACTGTTGAAAAGGAAAAACAAAGCTGGGGCATCCATGCAGGATTTGAGCTGTACTACAAAGCTGTGATACAAAGACAGCATAGTGCTGGCACAAAAACAGACACATAGACCAATGGAACTGAACAGAGAGACCCAGAAATGGACCCTCGGCTCTATGGGAGCTAATCTTTGACAAAGCAGAAAGCATCCAGTGGAAAAAAGACAGTCTCTTCAATAAATGGTGCTGGGAGGAAGGTGGACAGCATGCCAAGAATGAAACTTGACCACCCTCTCACACCATACACAAAGATAAACTCCAAATGTATGAAGACACGCTATTGGCAAGAAAATCCATCAAAATCCTAGAGGAGAGCATAGGCAGCAACCTCTCGACGCCGGCCCACAGCAACTTTTTCCATGACACATTTCCAAAGGCAGAGAAACAAAAGATAAAATGAACTTGTGGGACTTCATCAAGATAAAAAAAAGCTTCTGCACAGCCAAGGAAACAGTCAAAAAAAAACTAGAGGCAGCCCACAGAATGGAGAAGATATTTGCAAACACACTACAGGTAAAGAGCTGGTATCAAGATCGATAAAGAACTTCTCAAACTCAATACATGAGCAACAAATAATCAAATCAAAAAATGGGCAGAAGATATGAATAGACACTTTTCCAATGAAGACATACAAATGGCTAACAGACACATGAAAAAATGTTCAAAATCATTAGCCACCAGGAAATTCAAATCAAAACCACATTGAGATACCGCCTTATGCCAGTTAGAATAATAATGGACAAGGCAAGGAAACAACAAATGTTGGAGAGGATGTGGAGAAAGGAGAACCCTCTTACACTGCTGGTGGGAATGCAAGTTATTGCAACCACTCTGGAAAACAGTGTGGGTGGTCCTCAAAAGTTAAAAATAGAGCTACCCTATGACCCAGCGAATTGCACTACTGGGTATTTACTGCAAAAGATACAGCGTAGTGAAGAAAGGGCCATATGCACTCCAGTGTCATAGCAGCATTGATTGTCCACAATAGGTAATTTGTGGGTGGAGCAAGATGCCCTTCAACAGATGACTGGATAAAGAAGATGTGATCCATATATACAATGGAATATTACTCAGCCACCAGAAGAACAATTACCCCAACATTTGAGCAACATGGATGGGACTGGAGGAGATTATGCTAAGTGAAATAAGCAGAGAAAACAATTATCATATGGTTTCACTCATTTACATGGAATGATAGAAATAGCAGGGAGATCGGTAGGAGAAGGAAGGGAAGACAGAAGGGGGGTAAACAGAAGGGGGAATGAACCACGAGAGACTATGGACTCTGGGTAACAAATTGAGGGCTTCAGAGGAGATGGGGATTGTGATAGGCCGGTGATGGGTATTAAGGAGGCAAGTATTGCATGGAGCACTGGGTGTTATACGCAAATGATGAATCATGGAACACTACATCAAAAACTAATGGTGTACTGTATGGTGACTAAGATAACAACATTTTTAAAAAAGACTACACAAATATTTCCCTATAGATTTAGCATCCAGTGATGATCCTTGCTTTATCTGGTCTTTACCATGGTTGTTACAAAATGATTTTCTGACTTAGTACCTCCTTCACAGGTATCAATCAGCTACCAAATTACTAGAACTCATACACAATTCAGTAACATCGCAAGGATACAAAAATCAATGCCAGAAATCAATTTCATTTCTATACACCAACAATGAGACTGAAAGAAAAAATAGAGATTGATTCCATTTACACTAGCACCAAAAACCATAAGATACCTGCCAGAATAAACTTAACCAAAAGAGGATAAAGGATCTATACCCTAGAAACCACAGAACACTGATGAAAGACATTGAAGAAGACACCAAAAGATGGAAAAACATTCCATGCTCATGGATAAGAATAAACAGATATTTTAACTATGCTGCAGAGCAATCTACACTTTCAACGCCATCCCAATCAAAATACCAATGACATTTTCAAAGTGCTAGAACAAACAAGCCTAAAATTTGTGTGGAACCGAAAAGACCCCAAATCACTAAGGAAATGTTGAAAAAAGTAAAAACAAAGCCGGGGCATCACATTGCCTGATTTCAAGCTATGTTAAAGCTGTGATCACCAAGACAGCATAGTACTGGCACAAAAACAGACACATAGATCAGTGGAAAAGAATACAGACTCAAGAAGCAGACCCTCAACTCTATGGTCAACTAATCTTTGACAAAACAGGCAAAACATCCAATGGATAAAAGAGCAGTCTCTTCAATAAATGGTGCTGGGAAAATTGGACAGCTATATATAGAAGAAGAATGAAACTTGACCACTTTCTCACACCATAAAGACAAACTCCAAATGGATGAAAGACCTGGCGTGAGACGGGAATCCATCAAAATCCTAGAGAACATAGGCTGTAACCTCTTCAACATCAGCCACACAACTTCCAAAGCATCTCCAAAGGCAAGGGAAGTAAATAAAATTGAACTTGTGGGAATTCATCAAGATAAAAAGCTTCTGCACAGCAAAGGAACAGTCAAAAAAACTAAGAGGCAACCGGAATGGGAGAAGATATTTGCAAATGACATTACAGATAAAAGACTGTATCAAGATCAATAAAGCACTCTCAAGACTCAATACCCAAGAAAAATAATCAAATTACAAAAATGCATGAAGATATGAACAGACACTTTTCCAGTGAAGACATGAATGGCTAACAGACACACCCATGAAAAATTTGTTTCACCATCATTACCATCAAGGAAATTCAAATCAAAACCACATTGAGATACACCTTATACTGAGTAAATGAAACAATGACATAGGCAAGCAAAACAAATGTTGGAGGAGTGGCTATGAAAGGAGAACCCTTAACTTTGTGTGAGAATGCACATTGGAATGCAACTTTATAATAAAGTAGGGAGGTTTCATAAAAGTAAAGAAATAGATCTCGCCTATGACCCAGCAATTACATACTGGTTATTTACCCCAAAGAATACAGGATATCTCAGGATTTGAGAAGAGAGGCCATATACCTACAATTTCTAGCAGCATTGTCCACACAGTGCAAACTGTGGAAGGAGCAGATGTCCTTCAACAGACTAATGGATAAGAGAGATGCTAGTCCATATATACAATGGAGATATTACTCAGCCATCAGAAAGCGATTACCTAACATTTGAGCACACGGCGTGGCCATGCAGGAGATCATACACTAAGTGAAGTATAAGCAGGAGAAGACAATTACACATATTGGTTTCACCCATATGTGGAACATAAGAGAATAGCATGGGGACATTGAAGAGGAAGGGAAAGAGGGGATACAAGCAGTGGGAAGACTACTGCTGAAAACTTCATGGACTCCGGGAAACAAACTGAGGTTTTTGGAGGATGGGAGGGTGGTGGAATGGGCTAGCCCAGTGAAGGGAAGTAAGGAGGCAGGTATTGCATGGAGCACTGTGTTCCAATGCATATATAACAATGAATCACTTGAATCGCATATCAAAAACTAATGTAAGTGCTATAATTGTGACTGGCCGTAGCATATAAAAATTTTAAAGATGAAAATAGAATATAGTATGATCCAGTAACTGCACATGGTATTCACAAACTAAATGACAATAGTAATTCAAAGGATGTATGCACCCTCATGTTCACTGACAGCTTTTACAACTAGCCAAGATGAGGAAACACCTTAAGTGTCCATCAACAGATATGAATGGATATTAAAGACATGGTATGTGTGATGTGATGTTTACGTGTGTGTGTGTGTGTGTGTGTAGTGTAAGCATGGAATATTACTAAGCATGGAGAATGAGATCGAGAGAGGCACCTGTGGCTCAGTTAACGCATCTAGCTCACCGGGTCACGCAATCTCAGGGTCCTGGGATTGAGTCCCACGTTGGCTCCCTGCTTAGTGGGATTCTGCCTCCCTCTACCCCTCCCTCACTCATGAAGTGCTCTCTAAATAAATCTTTAAAAAAAAAGAATGAGATAGTCCATTTGCAATACTGGATGGACCCTGAAGGTATTATGCCTAGGTAAAATAAAGTCAAAGAAAGACAAATGCCCTAAGTTACATGTATACATTAAGAGTTAGAAAAACAACAACATCAAAAAGCAGAACAAAACTCAAAATACAGAGAACAAACTGTAAGCATGTTGCCAGAGTGCAGGGGAGTGGGCACTGATACAAAATGGGTAAGCGGGAGTGGAATAAACAAGCCACAGGGGCTATAAGTCTGCACATGGGTGGGGAGAGAAAGACCAACGACAGACGGATATATCTCACGAGTGTACATGAAATTTATGTAAAAATGAAGAATCCATCACAGCAATATCTACAAGGATAATTCATGATCAGGGGGATCATTCGGAATGCCAATGTTTGCTTTGACATTTTACAATTTTATCAGTATAATTCACCATGTTAATAAGAGACTAAAAAATGACCACATATGGCCATTTTATAGGCTAAAATTCAATACCCACATAATTATTAACTTCTCAATTAACTATGATATTCAAGTGAAAAGGCAATGCCCTCTGATAAAAGGAATCTATAAAAAAACTCTACACCTGGGGCACCTGGGTGGCTCAGTTGGTTAACAACTGCCTTCGGCTCAGGTCATGATCCTGGGTCCCATGATCAAGCCCAAGTCGGACTCCCTGCTCTAAGTCTGCTTCTCCCATTCCTCTGTTCCTTCCCCTGCTCATGCTCTCTCTTGTTCATGCTCTCTCAAATAAATGGAATCTTAAAACTCTACAGCTAATATCATACTAAATATTGGAAGAATAAATGCTTTCTTGCTAAGATAGAGAACAAGAAATACGATGTTCAGTTTCACTAACCTATTCAATATTGGACTCGAGGTCCAAGTTAGTGCAAAAACTAATAGGTGTACAGACTGGAAAGAAAACAGTTTACAGATGACACAGTCCTCTATTTTAAAATACAGGGTTACCAATGATGATAATTCGGTTGGGGGTAAAGTCAACAGATCAGGGAAACAATTGCCATCGAAA
The DNA here is from genome assembly GCF_017311325.1 of Ursus maritimus. Lineage (NCBI taxonomy): Eukaryota > Metazoa > Chordata > Mammalia > Carnivora > Ursidae > Ursus > Ursus maritimus. Next base: position 53,412,776 of record NW_024424341.1, on the reverse strand, counting down.
GATAGGCAATAACATCTTGGTGAATTTCTTGGGTCAAAGTGTCAGTCTGACTGTTATGCTCTGGAAGGGTATAAACTGACTGTTTGATAAAGTATGTAAAAAATAGTGATATTTGTGTGTAACCAATGGGAAGGAGTCCTGCTCCAAACAGGTTCTAAATCATATAGCCTGATTTGAGTGTATGTTGCTCACAGGCTGTCAGGTTGCTTGCCAATGGAAATATCCATCGTTTGGGGCACCTGGGTGGCTCAGTCGTTAAGCATCTGCCTTTGGCTCAGGGCGTGATTCCAGGGTCCTGGGATCAAGCCTACATCAGGCTCCCTGCTCGGCTGGGAGCCTGCTTCTTCCTCTCCCACTCCCCCTGCTTGTGTGTTCCCTCTCACTGGCTGGCTGTCAAATGAATAAATGAAAAAAAAATGTCCATCACATTGGCCATAGGCAAGCCTTCCTAATTTGGCCAATTACTCAGGGCTCTTTACCTCAATTGTTGGACTGGTTAGTGGTAGGCAAGGTCTTTAGATTGTGGGGCTTGTATTAGCCAAACATCACGGCATGCAAACTTCCAGCATTTACCATGTCTGGTTGAAACCGGTTTTTACTTGGAGGTTGAGCCTCCTGGTTGCAAACCAATGAATGCATCCAACCCACCACACCAACAGTCAACAGAATGGCGTGTGGCTGCCCAGGATGGGCTTTGTTGTAGGAGCTGAGGCTCCTTGGCATATATTATTATTACCATGTCTGATTTCATCATTATGGGATATGGCATTGCTATGGGCTGAATTCGTCCACCACCCAAATTCATATTTTAAGTCCTAACACCCAGTACCTCAGAATTTGACTATATTTGCAAATAAGATTTTAAGAGGTGATAAAGTTAAAATGAAATCTTTGGGGATGGACCTTAGCAGTCCAATCTGACTGGTGTCCTTATAAGAGAGGGAAACTTGGACACACAAGGGACACCAAAGTATGCTCGGCACAAAGAGAAGAAAGAATTATAAGGACACAGCAAGAAGGCACCAGCTCCAAGTCCAGAGAAAGGCCTCAAGGTGTCTGGGGCTCAGCCGATGGCGTCTGCCTTGGCTCAGGTCATGATCCCAGGGTCCTGGGATCCAGCCCATTGGGCTCCTGATGGGCGGGAAGTCTGCTTCTCCTTCCCACACTCCCCTTGCTTGTGTTCCCTCTCTCACAGTCTCTGTCAAATAAATAAAATCTTAAAAAAAAAAAAAAAAAAAGGAAAAGGAAGAATCACCTTGCTAAAAAAGGCAGGGGAGAGAGAGAGAGACTCACCTCAAAAGAAGCCAGAGCACACTTACCTTGATCTTGGACTTCCAGCCTCTAGAGAAAATAAATTTGTTGTTTAAGCCACCCAATCCGTGATATTTTGTTAATGTTAGACATAGCAAATTACTAGTGCTGATTTTATTACACCCAGAAATAATACTTTATTTACTAAGTGAAGTTTTCTGTCCCCTTTCTGGCAGTCCACATGGTCTGTGGGGTTGGCCCCTAGAACCTGAATTTCCCAGAGAGGATCAGAGGAGAACATTGATTATCCACCCCTTATACCCTGAATTTGCAGGAAGAGTTTTGGTGGTGGTGAAGTTTAACGGAAGTAAAATGGGTCCCGGAGAATACCTTCCATTGGGTTTCAGCCCTTATGAGATGGAGGCAAGATAAAAATTTATAAAAGTGGAACAGACCTTATTAAAGAGACTACATAATAGTCTTTTATATATGTAGAATACCAACATTAAATACAGGAAAGGGTGATGAAAAGTTGTGTTTTTTTTACCAATGTTTGGTGTGAATCCTGGGAGCACTTGAATTAGGAGAAAGTAACATGTGGGATGAGATATAGACCAGCAGGAGGGGTCATTTGCTGGACTGCAGTTCATTTTTTTTTATATGAACGTTTTTATAATATTTTTATATTATGTTAGTCACCATACAGTACATCCCTAGTTTTGATGTAGGTTCCATGATTCATTACTTGCGTGTAACACCCAGTGCCATGCAATACATAACCTCAATACCCATCACCAGCCTATCCCAATCCCCCAGCCCACCCGAAACCCTCTGTTTCCCAGGTCAATTTAAGAAGAATTTTTGGGGTCACCATTAGGTCCTCTTAATTAAACTGGCTATCTGGTACCTATAGAAATATGCAAGTTTGTCCATACCTTTCCTAGAGCTAGCAATGCATGTTTGGGGAAGTGAATGGGTGCCTTGATAACTATCAGTAATTTCTGGAATTCTGAAGAGGAAAGACATGTGGAATTAGTTTAGATTTTGGGTATCTGAGGAAAGAGATTCCCAAAGTCCCTTTATCCTCGCGGGAGCAATTTTTTCAGGCAATGGTCCAAAAATGGCTATAAACATGAAGATGGGCCATTTGTTGGCCAGGGCATCAGTGCTACGATGACCATCTCGGGATTCGGCCAGTTGTGTTTATCAGGGACATCCCTAGCTAAGGGATGGAAAGTAGCAACACATTCTACTGCACTCCATACGGTGGTTCTTTTGCGAAAGAGAATGAAGTTCGACTCATAACTAATTTCAGGACTTACTCTAAAGCTGAGAGCAATCAAGACAGGTTGTTGTTAGCAGGAAATGCATACCCCGCTCATTACAGAGAATCCACAACTAGTACCACACATGTCCTATCAAGTTGGCACGATAAAGGGACAAAAGTAATTCAATGGAGAAAGGGCAATCTTCGAACAGAATTGTGCTGAAGTAATCAACCATATTAAGAGACATGAACCTTCATCCTTTGCACCATATTTATGAAATAACTAAGAATCCATCAGACTTAGTAAAACTGGAGATATGAAACTTTTATAAGAAAACATAGGAGAAAACAGCATAAACATGGGTTATTCAAAGATTTATATTGAACACAAAGGATGAAGAAAAACTTGATCAACTTCATTAAATTAAAAACTTCTCACGACACTATTATAAAATTTCAATGGAAAGATCGGTAGGAGAAGAGAAAGGGAAGAATGGGGGGTAATCAGAAGGGAATGAACCACAGAGACTATGGACTCTGGGAAACAAACTGAGGGCTTCCAGAGTGGAGGGGGTGGGGGGTCCAGGATAGGCCGTGATAGTGGAAGGAAGGAGCATGTATTGCATGGTGCACTGGGGTGTTCACCACAATGTGAATCATGGGCACATCAACAGGGATAACTATATGTTGTTAACATGTAAAAATTACTAAAAAAATAAAATAAAATTTCAATGTTAAGCTACATAGAGAAGATAGAAGATGAACGGATTAAGGACTTGTACCCAGAATTTCTAAAAGTCTTGAATTCTCAAACTCAATACACGTGAAACAATCAAATCAAAAAATGGGCTGAAGATATGAACACTTTTCCAGTGAAGACATACAAATGGCTAACAGACACATGAAAAAATGTTCAAAGTCTCATTAGCCATCCAGGGAAATTCAAATCAGAACCACCTTGAGGATACCACCCCTTCGCCTGTTAGAATGGCAAAAATGGACAAGGCAGGAAACAACAAATGTTGGAGAGGATGTGGAGAAAGGGGATCCCTCCTACATTGTTGGTGGGAATGCAGAGTTGGTACAGCCACTCTGGAAAACAGTGTGGAGGTCCCTTAAAAGTTAAAGGTGAGCTACCCTGTAGTCCAGCCATTTGCACTACTGGGTGTTTACCCCAAAGATACAAGATGTAGTGAAGAAGGGCCATATGCACCCCAATGTTCATAGCAGCAATGTCCACAATAGCTAAATCGTGGAAGGAGCTGAGATGCCCTTCAACAAAGATGACTGGATAAAGAAGATGTAGTCCATATATACAATGGAATATTACTCAGCTATCAGAAAGAGCGATTACCCAACATTTGCAGCAACATGGATGGGCCTGGAGGAAGATTATGCTAAATGAAATAAGTCAAGCAGAGAAGAATTATCATATGGTTTCACTCATGGAACATAAGAACTAGGAACAACAGTAGAAGAAGGAAGGGAGAAGAATGAAGGGGGTAAACAGAAGATTGGAATGATCCATGAAAGACCTGTGGACTCTGGGAAACTGAGGGCTTCAGAGGGGAGGGGGTGGGGGATTGGGCTAGGCCGGTGATGGAGTGTGGGGAGAACCGCCGTATTGCTTGGTGCACTGGGTGTTACACTATAAATGTGATCATGTGGAACATTGCATCAAAAACCCGAGGGGATGTACTGTATGGTGACTAATATAAAATAAAAATTATTTTAAAAGAATTCAGTAAGAAATGATTTTTAAGTGGAAAAATATTTTCAAACACTTTCAAAGCTATAGGAATGGTCAGTAATCCCACACGGACATGCTCAGTATATAGTCCTAGGGAAACACAAATTAAAACTACAACGAGACACTACTACACACCTTATTAGAATGGATCAAATTAAAAAACAATTTGAAAATACCAAGTTCTTTTGAGACCACAGAGCAACTGGAACTATTGCACTAAAATATGGCAGCTCTTTGGAAAAATAGTTTGCAATAGAACCTAAAACTTACCTTAAGATCAGCAATCTCACTCCTGGGTAGGGACTCAAAAGAAATGAAAACACACCCAAACACGACATGCAAAGTTTTTGGTTTTTGTTCTTTGGGTTTTTGTTTTAACAGCTTTATTCCTGAATGACAAAAGGCAGGAGATAAACTAAAAGGAGGTGGAGAAACTGAAACCAGCCGTCCAGTCCTGGCAGAGTGGAAGTAGGCTCTAACCACTTTGGGAAACAGCCCAGCAGTTCTCACATGGTCAAACACAGGTACCATATGACCAGCAATCCCACCTCCACCCAAGAGAAATGCCCCAGAGAAAACGAAAACATGGGTCCACACGAGAAAACCTGGATACCTTTGTTTTACAATAGCATCATAGGTAAGAGCCCAAAGGTTGAAACCATCCAAACTGATGAACGAACCGTGCTCGTCCACAGCACGGATCATTGCTGGTCTCAAAGGGAAGCAGTGATGCGTGCGACGTGTGGATGAACCTTGAGCACCCATCAAATCAAAGAGGCCCGTCATAAAGGCTACACACTAGACGATTCCATTTTATGAGGGGAGAGTGGTAACTAAATGGTACAGGGTTGCTTTTTGAGGTGATGACAAGGTTCTAAAATCGTGGCGATAGCTGCAGATATACCACCAGATACACCAAAACCCACTGAACTTTGCATTTTAAGCCTTGGATGAATTCTAGGCTATGCGAATTACATTTCAAAGTGGTTATTTAAAAATTAGGCAAAGAAAGCACCAGTTAAAGAAAATCACTTTTTCTGTAATTTCTATAATTACCCAACTGTGGTGCTTGGTCTATTTTATTTTTTTTAAGATTTTATTTATTTATTCGACAGAGATAGAGACAGCCAGCAAGAGGAACACAAGCAGGGGGAGTGGGAGAGGAAGAAGCAGGCTCATAGCAAGGGAGCCTGACGTGCTGGGAGAATAAATCCCATTTCTTTGTGGGGATACTTCGACAACGAAAACGACAGCTTCTAACATATACCTTTTAAACTTCCATGAAAGGTATTTAAAAACATTACAAACAACTGATTTGTAACTTAAAATAAATAACAGAATTTCTTTTACACTATTAAATATTGAACCTTTACTTCAAAAACTGGCATCCACTCTGCTCTTGACTATTGAAATCAACTAAATAAAAACTTTTGCGTTTTGCCAGTAAAAAACAAGATGAAGAATACTCCATAAATCTAAATATGAGAAGATAATATACAGCTGATTTTGTTTAAAGCTGTGGTGTAACTCACTCTATGAAGCAGCAGGATATGAAAAAATACATCCACTACATTGCTGGAAATGCTTTAACTCTTACCAGGTTTGGTCATGACCCCTTCTACTCTTTTGCTCTTTGGGAGAGCAGAGTCTCAAGAGATAGTGTTTGAAAGGAAAATGATACAGAGAAGATTCAAAAATTCTCACAACCTGTTTGGCATCTTTGGCATGAAAATTGAAGGAAAAAAAAGTGCCCCTTCCATGAAACCGTCCCAGCCCCACATGGATTGGTGAGGAGCATGGGCTGGATTCCGGCTACCGCTAGTTTCCCGGGATGAGAACAATGGGGTCTGAGAGGAAACGCCAACGAATGCTCGTCGGGGCCCCCAGGCGGGTCATTCCAGTCCTGGGCAGCGTGGGAGCGGGAGGCACGACCGTGTATTTTGGCCCTGGCGCCAAAACGCCAGTTTAAATCATGGCCACGTTACTACCTGGTCAAAAAGACTGATGTAATTCAGTTATCTGCAGGGAGTGAGGATATCCATGCACCTAGCTCAAGTAAGGTAGTTGGGAGAACTCAACCTGCGAGGTAGAAGGACAGCTGTCTGCAGGCGTATTCCCTCACTGAGCCAGCCTTGTAAATGGGCTTGTGAGACACGGAACAGCAAGGGAATTTCATCTTCGAAAACTGTGAAATCTGACTGGCGGCTTTCATTATTTGTTGCCTGGTAGGGGTGGGGTGGGGGTGTGTGTGTGTTTTAATGTTTATATTTGTTTTATAAAAGGAATAACTTCTGCTGGATTTCTTCTGAAGCCAGAGGCGGCTCAAGGCACATTCCTCTTCTTCGTTCATGAGCCAATGAAAACTTTAGCTTTTCTGTGTCGTGTTCAACAAAGCCCTGAGTCCCTGCTTAACAATACCCGGTAGCGGTAACCAAACCCAACCCATCGAGTTGTTTAGGGCTTTTGTAGAGAGCTTATCTATGGCAAGATCTGGCACAGGAGATAAATTCTCCATAAATAATGAGGATTTTGCGGCCGTTGCTCCCATTTAACAGATAGGAATACTGAGGTTCAGTGAGACTAAGTTACCCAGGTCATAAAGCTGGAGGCTAAGCACTGGCAGCGCCAATCCGGCTCTGAGTCTAGAAACGTCTGCGTTTGCTACCGGGCTGCTCTCAAGACAAATAGGGGGCGGATTCTCGCCGAATCAGTGCAAGGTCAGGAGCAGTTAGTTCTAGAGGCATGGCTAATAATAACCTAACTTCGTGCTAGCAAACCAACATAGATGTATTTTCTTACAATTCTAGTGGTCTGAGTCAAAGGCGGTGTTCTAGAGTTAAAATCGGTGTCAGCAAGTCTGATTCCTTTTGGAAGCTCCACGGTGAGAATCCATTTCTTTGCCTTCTCAGCTTCTAGAAGCTGCTCATGGCCCCCTTCGCCATCTTCAAAGCTAGAGCTCCTCAACCCCCTGCCTTCCTCTTTTAAAGAGCCTTGTGATTACATTGGGTCCACCTGGATAACCCGTGCTACTCTCCCCATCTCAAGACCACGTAACTTAATCCCACCTGCAACATCCTTTTTGCCACAAGGGAACATAGTCCACCGGAGCTCCGGGGATTCGGTTTTAATAGACGGCTCTGCAGGCCGCTGTGCAGCCACCACAAGGAGTGGAGGACAAACACAGAAAAGAGAAAGCTCCCTGCTTTGACAAATGACCTGTGTGCCAGATAATAAGACACAGGGGAAGGGGCTGGCGGTTTCTGGATCACGTCTTTGAGGTTCTAACAGGACCTGCTACCTCTCTGTGCTCTGTAGCTCATCTGTGTAGAAAGGAACATGTCATTACCTTCCTCGTGGGGTTGAGCTGTGAGGCATGATGCAGGAAAGATACAGAAAACACACACAGGGCAGTGCAGGAGCACACGGGCTTCCTGCGCTGACTCCAGGATCCTCGGAGATGCCTCCAGCTGGGGTGCACAAGAAAAGCCCACTGGACCAAGAAGGGTCTGAGTGAGGCCCGCGGCTCAGTTTTTGCCCCTCAACTCACAAGGTCCCTTCCTGCAGACCCAGCTTTCCAGACACGGTCTTTCAGAGTCGAGTTTTTCTCACCACTTTGCTCAGGCCAGTGTCTCCTGGGAGGCCCCCTTGCCCTTCGTTTCTGAAGGGCAGCGTAGCTTTCACGGGCCCTCAAAACCGTCGCAGGTGTGGACTTCGTGAAGCCAACACCTTCCAGGGGTATCTTATTAACCAACCTCCACTGGCTGCGGGGCGATTGGATTCTTCCTCAGCCCCCGTATTAGCAGCCCCGAACACATGAAGAGAAAATTGCAAAATGAATGGAGGGGATATTATTGTGCCCCAACTTGGGCAGGGTGCTGTGGGCTAGGAAGTGATGGTTGAGGGTTCCCGGGTCAGGGGACTTGGGGGAGAGCAGTGCCATTTTCTGGCTGCTCCTTCTGGGTTTCTTACCTACTGTTCTCCAGGAGGTCTTGGGTATCGTCCAAGACATGGAACATTTCTGGTGAAGCCCTGCTTTGGTCACCTACTCCTCCCCTGCCAAGAATTTTCGCTCACCCCTTTGAAAAGAAAGCTCTTTTCTGGGCGCCTGGAGTGTAGCACAGCAGTTGGGTGTCTGCCGGCTCGGGCGTGATCCCAGCGTTGTGGGATCGAGCCCCACATCGACTCTGCTAGGAGCCTGCTTCTTCCTCCCACTCCCCTGCTTGTGTGTTCCCTCTCTTGCTGGCTGTCTCTGTCGAATAAATAAATAAAATCTTTAAAAAAGAAAAAGAAAGAAAAGAAAAGCTCTTTTCTGTCCCAGCTTGAAGAGACAGATTTCTGGAATTGGAGCAGTCCCCCTACCACCAAGTCCCTTTGAACAAATTCTCTCCTAATTGAAGTCAGACGTGTTTCTATTTGACACGTGGGTCTCACGATCTAGGAATGCAATCAGCCTCTGTATCGGCAGTCCAGTGTGGGTCAGCGGATCGGCATCGGCTGACCCCATCGGGCTTTAATAAGCCCTTTGCTGGGGTGTTTCCATGTAGCTCAGAGGAGGCCCAGCAACTTCACTTTTTGTTCATTGAGCTATATCTGGCATATAACGTTGTATAAATTTAAGATTGTACAACATTGATTTATTTATATCACAATAGGATTGCCTAGTGCATCAGTTAACATGGTGTCACAGAATTATGGTTTCTTCTGGTGCTGAGAGCACTTAACACTAGTCTCTTAGCGAGGCTTAATGTGTATAATACAGTGATGCTGTTTATAATCCTACACTGGCGTGTGTTAGGTAACCAAGTATACTTAACCAGCATCTCTCCCATTCCGCCACTGCTAGTCCCTGGTAACTGCCATTTTACTCTGCTTTTATGACTTTAGGGTTTTGTTTTTTTTTTTTTTAAGATTTGACAGGAAGGCACCGTGGAAGCAGCAGGCAGGAGAGGGGAGAAGCAGACTCCCCGCCGAGCAGAGAGCCATGCAGGACTTCGATTCAGGACCTGGGATCACGACCTGAGCCGAAGGCAGGCAGCTTAACCAACTGAGCCACCCAGATGCCCCATGACTTCAGTTTTTTTGTTGTTTGTTTTTATATGTCCCACATATAAAACATATATGGTGGGACACCTGGGTGGCTCATTTAAGCAACCGATATAGTTTCAGCTGGGGTCATGATGCTTGGGGTCCCTGGGATTGAGCTCTGCATTGGGCTCTCTCTCTCTCCTCAAATAAATAAATCTTTAAAAATATATATACGGTATTTGTCTTTCTCTGTTTGACTTATCTCAGTATAATGTCCGCAGCTTTATCCATGTTGTCCCAAATAATTTCCTTTTCTCATGGCCAAGTAGCATTTCATTGTATATATACGTCATGTCTTTTTCATCCATTCATTGGCTGGTGGACATTCAGGCTGTTCCATATCCTGGCTCTTGGGACTAATCCCGTGATGAACATGGGGGTGCAGCATTTCCACCTAACCTGCTTTCATTTCCTTCGGATCTACACCCAGAAGCGGGAGCACCCATGATGTTTCGTCACAGTGGAGGGTCCCCCAGAGGGATTGCCAGAGTCACATCGTCTGAGCCACTTACCTGAGTGGGCGATTCCATCCCAGTTCAATCCGGTGCAGTACATGCTGGGGCTGAGACAGCTCAGGCAGACGGCGTCGGGGTCTCAGCCCGGAGACAGGTCAGGCACCGGCGGCTGGAGCCGTCAGCATTCCAAAAAGCCAGCTGGCTTTTCTCCGGCAGTAACAGCTGAGCCTAGAGGGTCAGACAGCTCTGCCCAAATCCAGGTGAGGCTGTGCGAAGCCCTTTCTACCTTGTCATTCTTGAGTCCAAACTGACCTCTCAAAGGTTGGCTCACCAGGTTGGAGAAGTTTCTGTCTCTCAGGGGCAGATATATGATTTTCAAGAGCTCATTAGCAACCTAAAATTTGCTTTTGAAAACTCCAAAAGTGTATCCACATGGAGATGGCCTCTCTTTTTCATGTGCCTGCTTTACCCCAGAAGGCTCCCATAGAGCCAGAGGAACTCATCGCAAAAAATCATAAGTTCCAGAGACTCATTCTGTTCCCCAAATTCAAAGTTTAAATTTCAGCCTGCTCGCAGGCAGCAGGGCCGCCAGGGAGCGTGGCCCTGACCGCGTTCTCTGCGGCACCCTGATTGGGATGATCCCTCCAGTGTTTGGGTGAAAGCACATAAACTTTGCCTCAATTTTTATCGTGCATCCAGGGGCATAAGCGACAAAATACAAGCCATGTCTTTAAAAGTCCTCCTTGGGGCACCTGGGTGGTGCAGTGGTTTAAGCATACACGACCCTTGGTTCTTGGTTCGGCTCAGGTCGTGATTTCAGGGTCACGAGATTGAGCCCAGCGTCAGACTCCATACTAGCATACATCCTGCTTGACTTTCTCTCTCCCTCTCCCTCTGCCCCGCCTCTCCCCTCTCTCTAATAAATAGGTCTTTTAAAAGTCCCCCTTTTTACCCTCTCGTTGTAAGCTTGCTCAAACCCTGAGCAGTAGGTCTACTTCCCCCAAGGTTAACACCAGCTGGGGAGGGAGGTTATGACAATGCCGCCAAGTGTTGTCTATCAGGGAAGCTCAGTGTTTCCCTCCTCACATTCTCTCTCTCTCTCCTCTCTCTCTCTCTGGTCTGGTTTATCTATAACTTTGTTTCATGGGGTGAATCCAAGCTTCCAGAGTCCCTCCTCCATAGAAGTCACCCGGACACACTTAATTCCCCAGCAACAGGTTGTGACAAGACATGTGAAGTGTGTCTCCAAAGGAAGCCCATTAGGCACTCAGTACCCAGATTTCTCTTACAGGCTCGTCACACATAAGCACATTCTGCCTAGCCCGCGTCCACACTCCTGACACCCAGAAGGAAAGCAAGTGCTCCCCATAAACCACATTATTTATGCGGTCTGGGCGTAGTGCAGAGACTTTACCACTGAGGGGAAGGAGAAAACGCTACAGAAATCCAAGTTCGGATGTCAGAGGTCATGAGTATCTTTTACAAGTTGTTTTGTATCTGTTACAAGTTGTTACAAGATACTTTTACCAGGTATCTCTCTCCTCTCATTGCTTCCTTGTATCTGACACAGAGAAGTTGGCCAGCGCCTACTGTTTGGTAATGGGATAGGAAATAGGTTTCTCGTAGACCTTCTGTCGGTTTCCGGAAGACACTCGGGCGATGGGGCTCGAAATGTAAGCATTGACAACACTATGCTAGCGAGGATGGAAGAAACTGAATCACTCATACGTTGCCGGTGGGAATATAAAGTAGCATGGATACTCTGGAAAATAGTTTGGTAATTTCGTTTAAAACAAAACATGCACACTTACATGGCACTCTTGAGCATTTATCCCAGAGAAACAAACACTTATGTTTAAAGCAAAAACCTGTATGCGAGTGTTTACAGCAGCTCTATTCATAACATCAAAACCGGAAACAACCCGAATGCCCTCGCAGGCGCATGGTTAAGCAAGGCTTCATCGTACGTCCTAACCCCCATGGCATACTAATCCGCAATAAAGGAAACTGAACATTAATAAAGGAAACCCTCACCAAGGTGAGTCAGGAGGCCAGAAGGGGGAGCTCTCACATCGTCATTCATCATCAAGCGGTGTCAATTACAGACCTCAACCGAATTCTCAACCGATTCATTACTCCATTACAAACCCAAGTAATGAATCGTGGAACTTTCACATCAAAAACTAGGGATGTATGGCTTGTGAGAGACTATGGACTCTGAGAAAAAAACTGAGGGCTTCAGGGGAGGGGATGGGGAATGGGATAGACCGATGATGGGTAGTAGGAGGGCACGTATTGCATGGTGCACTGGGTGTTATACACAACTAATGAATCATTGAACTTTACATCAGAAACCAGGGATGTACTGTATAGAGTGACTAACATATTATAATAAAAAATTATAAAATTGAAAAAAAAAAAAAGAATTCTCAACCGAAAGAATCATCATTGGCCTATGCCAATCCCCACCCCCTCCCTCTGAAGCCCTCCCCTCAGTTTGTTTCCCAGAGTCCATAATTCTCGTGGTTCATTCCATCTTCTGTTTACCACCCCCTTCATTCTTCCCTTTCTTCTCCTACCGATCTCCCTATTTCTTATGTTCCATAAATGAGATAGGCCGGTGATGGGTAGTAAGGAGAGCCGTAATGCATGGAGCACTGGGTGTTATACACAAATGTGAATCATGGAACACTACGTCCCAAGAAACTAAGGATACTGTATGGTGACTAACATAATAAAAAATTATTAAAAAAAAAAAAAAAAAGGAAAGAATCATCAGTTACAGGCCCCAACAGGGAAAGACTTGTGCATCTGGTAGGTACCCTGCCTCTCCTACAAGACAAGGACCCGCAACTCAGCCAACGAGGTGTCAGCGCCCCAGCTCTTCCTTGGTTTTGAATAACCTCTCATTGCTAATGTTTCTTGTATTGCAAGACAAACCCATTTTTGCTGGTAAAATAACTGTTTTGCTACATTTTTAAGGTCAACAGGACATTATTGATACAAGCCACAATTTGGTTGGATTTCAGGTCATTATGCTGAATGAAAAAAGCCAATTTCAAAGCTTACACACGGTAGGATTCCATTTTTATGTAACATTTTTGAACTAAAATTGTAGTGATGGAGAACAGAGTAGTGGTGGCCGGGGTGAGGGGGTGGTGGGGAGTGGGTGTGGCCATCAGGTGTATCACCAGGGAGCCTGTGGTGATGGGACAGCTCTGTATCTTGACTGCAGGAATTGTGGTTAGATAAAGCGACATCAAATCGCATAGATACACACACACAGTGTTTGTAAAACTCGTAAGAATTGGGGACTAGGTAGTGTCAATTTCCTGGTTTTTATATACTATGGTGTAAGATCAGGGGCCAGGGGGAGAATCTCAAGCAGACTCAGAGTGGAGGGCAGAGCCCAATGCAGGAGCTTGATCTCACGACCCTGAGATCATGACCTGAGCTGGGATCAGAGTCTGCTGCTTCATTGTCGCAATAGCTAAATCGTGGAAGAACCGAGATGCCCTTCAACAGATATGACTGGATTAAGAAGATGTAGTCCATATATACAATGGAATATTACTCAGCTATCAAGAAAGAGCGAATTCTCAGCATTTGCTGCAACATGGACGGCACTGGAGGAGATAATGCTAAGTGAAATAAGTCAAGCAGGGAAAGACAATTATCATATGGTTCTACTCATTTATGGAACATAAGGAATAGCAGGAAGATCAGTAGGAGAACGAAGGGAAGAATGAAGGGGGGTAAACAGAAGGGGGAATGAACCACGACAGACTATGGACTCTGGGAAACAAACTGAGGGCCTCAGAGGGGAGGGGGGTGGGGGACTGGGATAGGCCGGTGATGGGTACTAAGGAGGGCACGTATTGCATGGAGCACTGAGTGTTATACGCAAATAATGAATCATTGAACATTACATCAAAAACTAGGGATGTACTGTATGGTGACTAACATAATATAATAAAAAAATATTATTTTAAAAAAAAAGAGTCTGCTGCTTAACCAGCTGAGCCACCCAGGCACCCATAAATAACTGTATTTTTTTATCAAGGTTTGGTATTAGAAAGCTTCAACCCCTCCAGTTGTTCTAGACTGTCTTCACTGCTCTTGGCCCTTTAAATATCTATGTACATTTAGAATCAGTTTATTTTACACACACACACACACACACACACTGCTTGGTTATTTATTGAGATTGTATTGTCTATAGATCAACTTGAAGAGATCTGATTATCTTTTGTCTGTAATTTTATTCGGGTCTGCAATTTCTCTCAATTTTGTTGTTTTCTGCACTGATCTCACATTTCTCTCATTAGATTTAGTTCTGCCTATTTAATACTTTCAATTTTAAAGATTTTATTTGAGAGACAGAAAGAGACAGAGAGCGAGCGAGCACAAGTGGGAGGGAGGGGCAGAGGGAGAAGGAGAAGAGACTCCCTGCCAACCCAGGAGCCCAATGCAGGGCTCGTCCCAGGATCCTGGGATTATGACCTGAGCTGAAGGCAGACCTTAACTGACTGAGCCACCCAAATGCCCCACTTTAAATTTCTTTATAAATTCTTTACTTCTAATATTACAATTGTTGCTAGTATATAGGAATACCATTGAATTTTTAATTTTTATTGTATGTTGTGGCTTAAGTTGACTAATTCTAAAATATGCTTACATTTTTTTAAAATTTATTTTTAGTTTTTAGACAGAGCATGTGTGCGGGGGGTCAAAGGGAGAGGGAGAGGGGAGAAATTCATGGAGTTCCATGCTCAGCATAGGCCCAGAGTGAGGCTCGATCCCATGACCCTGAGATCATGATGACTGAAATCAAGAGTCCACTGGTTAACCCGGCTGAGCCACCCAGGGCCCCTCTAATATATTACTTGCAGATTCTTTTGGATTTTTCTACATACAGGATAATATCTGCAAATAACTCATTTTCTTTCTACTCCTTGTTTATTGTTTCCTTGCACTGGCTAAAATCCATAATTATAGATAATAGGTGATAGTAGACATTCTTGTGTTATTCTTGATCTCAGGGGGCTGCTTTTGGTGTGTAACGATTAAGGAGTATGCTGCCACGCACCGTCTATTGGGCTGGTGAGACAAAGATCCGTGAGTTGTTACTGTGAGCTGGGTAGTTTCCACTGCTTGACATGTATTCTTTCATTCATAACATTCCAAATATTAGCCTCATTTAACAATGAAGAAATAGAGGCAGAAGAGAGGTTCATTTCGCCTAAGGTCACCACGACTGCTACGTGGTCACACCAGCATCTAAACCTCAGCAGCTGAGTTCACACTTGTATTTTTAGGCACAACAACCAAGCCGGATGGTTTAAACGGAGAATTCTGCAAATATTTAAATAATCAGAACTAAGTCTTCACAATCTCTGGCAGAAAACAGAAGTGGCCAATATAATCCCAATACCAAAGTTAGAAAACAACAACAACAACACAACAGTATGCAGGAGGGTAAAATAAAAAATAAAAGAAAAAAAATAAAAAAAAAGAAAAACTACAGACTAAAATGAAACATTTGAAGCAATCACAGAAATGTGATTATTTTGTTAGGTTTAGTAGGGCTTTCCTGGTTTTGTACAAAATAGCCAATATTAAAGAGATGGCTATTGAGAGTGTGTGAAAATAATATATCAGGGACTTGCTCCAGTTGTCTCAGCATTTTAAAATAAAAGTAAAGGGGATAGATTAAGCAAATGTGGTAAAATCCTGGTAACTTGAATTTGAGAGATGAGCATGTGGGGAACCACTATATATTTTCTTTTTGAAGTTTTCATAATTAAAATTAAAATCTTGAATTTTTGGGCGCCTGGGTAGCACAGTCGTTAGCGTCTGCCCAGCCCCTCAGCTCAGGGCGTGATCCGGCGTTATGGGATCGAGCCCCACATCCAGGCTCCTCCGCTGGGAGCCTGCGCGTCTTCCTCTCCCACTCCCCCTGCTTGTGTTCTCTCTCCCTGGCTGTCTCTCTGTGAATAAATAAATAAAATCTTTAAAAAAATAAAAATAAAAATAAAATCTTGAATCTTGACAACCTGTGGTGGAAATCCCTGCTACTTGTGGCGGAACTGGGGCAATGGTTTTAGCCTCCTAGCTAGTTTCTTGCGTTGCAATGAGGTTACCTCCACTTGCCCCACCTCACACCGAGCGCCAATACATAAGGATGATGTCCACCTGCGATTGCCCCTCCCCCAACTCCCTGGGGATGTTAAGCTTCCTTCATTGGACAGAAATACCCATCTCTGAGACTGCACAAGGTATGGGATGAAAAGACATTTCTCACTTCCCTGGAATTCGCTGAACTGTCTTCTTCTGGAACAGGAGAAGGAAATGACGGAAAAGAATCCTGGAAACCAGGTCTGCCCCCAGACCCTTTGACTATGCGGTCTGGGCATAACCTGGTAGGAAGGTACCATTTAACCAGCTGTGACAACTGGCTCCTTCCCTCACCTGAAACCATCTCCTCATACACCCTTTTCCTTGAAGACATCTTCACCTTTCTTCTTACCTGCAAAGACTGCCCCCACCTGAGACCCTTGTCATTCTCACCTCTCCTTGTGCTTCTGAATCAAATCCTCCATGTTTTTTCTTTCTTTTCCAAGTCTCCCCAGGGTCCCGGCCGCGCACTAGGCCCCTAATTACCAAGGACAGCCCGAAAAGTTCCAGAATTACTGATTCGGAAAGAAATCTCTGGAAGGATTTTTATTGGCAGAGTTGTCTGGTTTGACTTTCCAGAAGCAAGACTTGTTCATGTCTGCCTGGGATCTGTTGCCCAAGGGCTCAACCTCATTCTCTCCAGCTTGAAGGATCTATCCTCTGAAGCCTCATTGTTTCTGTAAGTGTTCACTGCACAGACATCACACAATAAAACATGGTGTCTGCCCTGGAGTTCCTCTGTCCACGGAGCTTTCAGGCTAGAGATCAAACAGCATCAGCCACATCTCTCTTGCTTTTAAGTCCATCTACTAAATTCTTAATGAGTCGCTGTATTATCAAATCCAGGACTGTTTGATGTTTTTAATAGATTGCAGTTCTCTCGTGAAATTCTCCATATTTTCCACGAACATAATAGAAGTTATTTTAAAATCCATGTTTTGGTAACTCCATTCTCTGGATCACTCTGGCGTCAGTTTCAATCACCTTTTTCTTTGTTTTGGGTCATTTAATCCTTTATTTTTTCCTGAAAAAAGAATTAATCTAGGTTTTAATGCCAGACATTGTTTATAAAAATATGTGGAGGCTCTGTCTGATATCTTTATCCACAGAGAGTTTCTTTTCTTCTGATAAACTTAAGACAAATACCAGGAGGCTATTTTTATCCCATCAAGATTGTATAGCCTTTACTCATGAGGGTTAAGGGAAGCGAGCAGTCTTGGAGTACTTTTCGCAGATAACTTTGCCCAGTATACAAATCCAAAGTGATTATTCTTGGATACAGCACTGGTTCTAAATTTCTTCACAAGAGCATAAAGATGGATGTCACTGTTCTAATTTTCATGGAACTGCTTGGAAGATACAAACTGAACATTCCATTAGTAAGGAAATTGGTTAAAATGCGATATGTCTGCGTCACCAGAATACCACACAATTAAAATGTTATAGACCAATACTGAGAGAAAAATGTTTCCAACATATTCGTGGTGGAGAAAATCAAGTTACAACATAGTATGCATGTTATCCTAGTTTTGTAAGACCAAAAAGATCATATTTAACTATATGCACAGATACCCCAAATGTTCCAGTATTGTTTCGGCGTATGTCAGGCACGTTGGTGCCTTTTCTCCCATTATTTTGCTTATCTAAACATTTTCAGGCATTTAGTTTTAGGAAAAAAATCTGGTTTTACACGGGAAAAAGATTCTCCAGAACACAGATGCACGATAAAATGGCAAAAAGTAACTCACGGTAACCCGTATAAATATTTGCACTTAGATATAGTATATTTAGGAAAAGCATAACCTCTAGGTTGACGAACAGGGGACTAACGGCTCAGAGAACAAAATGCTTTAGAAGTATATAGAAGGAAGGTGCTGAAGAGTTAACAGAGCATTAAATAAATTTCCTGAGTGGACTGGGAAAAAAGCGAATGTGAGAACCAAGTCAACAAGAAGGGCAGGGGTGAGAAAATCACAAGATTGATCCAGAGCCATTTCAACTGGGCCTATGTCTACATCTACCCGTATTCTTTTTAATTATGCCCGCAGTAAATTCTCCCTTTTTGTCTCAGCTAGTCACAGGCTGGGTTTTCTATTTCTTATAACCGAAAACATCCTGATATAAGAGCCAGGAGATCCAGTAGCCCACCCTGGGATCTGGTAATGACAAAGCACAGTGTTTTTGTTTTGGTTTTGGTTTTGAAAAGATTTTATTTATTTGTCAGGGAGACAGAGAGGAGAGAGCACATAAGGAGGGGAGTGGCAGGCAGAGAGAGGACAAGCTGACTCCCGCTAAGCAAGGGGAGCCCATTGTGGGACTCGATTCCAGGACCCTGGGATCATGACCTGAGCCAAAGCAGATGCTTAACCAACTGAGCCACCCAGGTGTCCCAACAAACCACAGTGTTACAGGCGCTGGATTTCTGATGGTAACATGGAACTTAAGTATCCAATCTCCTGGAAGGTAAGGCAGGGGGAATGTGTGGGAAACGTCTCTCTCCGGTAAATACACTGAAGTAAACTGTTCAACCAAGCAGACTTGAAGGCTACTGAAACAGCTAGGAAGTGTGGGGTGGTATCCAGAATGCCCCAGAATGCTCTGTGCCTTAATGCCTTAGTTCAATGTCCAAAATGCATACTAAAATATGTTCCCCCTTTCCATACCCCTTCCTTATGATCTTTTATAGAATTAAAAACAAGTTTCTCTTTTTTTCATTCAGTCTGTTCTGTCACAAGAGACCCAAAGAGACAGGGAGATACATGCTTTACACAACTGATGATGTACGTACAGAGAAAGTCTTAAATGGTAAGATGAAAACTTAAACTTATTACTGCTGGAAAAGTGAAGATGTGCAGAGGACAGGAGCCAACTGCCAAAAAAATCTGACACTCAAGTTGCAGGTTGCATGATTTTATGTATTTTTATGAAGTGGTCACTTCCTTGAGTTGTTATTTTTTTTTTCCTCAAATTGTTTTAAAACTTGCCACAAGGATCCTTTTCCTGGGGACGCCTGGGTGGCTCAGTCGGTTAAGCGTCTGCCTTCAGCTCAGAGTCATGATCCGAGGGTGCTGGGATCGAGCCCGTGTTGGGCTCCCTGTTTAGCAGGGGTGTCTGCTTCTCCCTCTGCCTCTTCCCCACACTGCTCGTACTCTCTCCGATGATTAATAATAATAATTAATCCTCTTCCTGGTACAACTGATTATGACTAACTGGGGTTAAGCTCCTTAAAATTTTAAGTACTTATCTTATTTCGAGTAAGGTTTTCCTCTCCACCAAGTTAGACATTTCCAGGGCATACTGTTTGTTAAGCACTGGTTGGAGGTCCATGGTCATTCAGCAGTAAAAACAAACTTCCTGCCCCCATGGAGCTTCTTTCTAGTGGACATGGACTTTGTCGTGTCCATCAGTACACTTTTGCTAACATCCTGACCTTACTTATCTGTTTAAAAGGCCTCCTCAGTATAGATTAGATTGAATGTGAAGGTTCTAACTGAACCTTACTGTACCATTCTGACAGGGTTTCTAGGTCTTGAGGACTGTAGAAATTTTTGAGCTCTGCTGGAAACACTGGCTACATTCACACAACACATAGGTTTCCTCCAATTAGATTCAGATGACTATAAAAAAAAAATTCAGCTCACCTCTGAATTATCAAAACACAATATTTTATAAATATTCTCTGCTGTGTGGATTTTCTGATGAAGTATTGATCTGCATTCTGAAGAACACTTTGCCACTCATCACGCATTGGCTGGATTTATCACCCACTATGGACTCTCTGATGAACTTGAAAGGCGTGAACTTTTACTAAAGCCCTTACCACAGTCACAAAACATTTGTGTGAGTTTATCCCCGTATGGACTCTCAGTGGGCTTGAAGATGTAGTGATTCAAGCTCTTACTTTATGCACATTTATAGGGTTTCTCTCCCGTGTGGATCCTCTGATGAACATGAAGATCTGAGTTCAGATGAAGCCTTTCCCACATTCTTCACATTTGTAGGGTTTCTCCCCGTGGCCAGGACTCTCTGATGGAGGCTTGAAGATGGAGCTCCAACTTCAAACCCTTCCCCACACACATCACACTTGTAGGGTTTCTCTCAGTGTGGACTCTCCTGATGATGTGAAGATGTGAACTCTGGCAAAGCCACCACCGCATGTCTCACATTTGTATGGCTTCTCTCCTGTGTGGACTCCATGCAGTGGACCTGAAGATGGGAGATCTGGTAGTACCCCACCACACGTCCTGCATATGCCGTTTCTCTCCTGTGTGGACTCTCTGATGGGCCTGAAGATGCAGAATTCCGGCTGAAGTTCTTATCGCACACATCACATTTATATGGCTTCTCTCCGGTGTGGATTCTCTGATGGGCTTGAAGATTTGAGGAGCCTTACTGAAGTCCTTCCCACATACCTGTGCATTCCTCCATGGTTTCTCTCCCGTGAACCCTCTGAGGAGGACCAGGATTCTGATTAACTAGCCTGTCACGCCTCCCATTTGGAGGTTTTGTCTCGAGGGTGGGCTCTCTGATGGGCTTGAAGGTGTGATGTCTGATTGAAGCCTTTATCCGTGTCTCATTCAGAGGATTTCTCTCAGTGTCGTCTACACAGCAAATGTTGAGATCTAGGCTGTGACTGGAGTCCTTCCCACCGTGTCCACACTTATACGGAATCCCTCCTGGGTGGAGGGTCTCATGGATGGGAAGACAGGAGTTCTGATTGAAGCTCTTAGCACATACCTGACATCTGTAGGGCTTTTCTCCTGTGTTGACTCCCTGATTTTGCAGGTGTGAGCTCTGACTGAACCCCACACTTTATCGTTCTACCACATTTCTCCCCTGCATGAATGTTCTGGCAAATGCAGAGCACTGAGCTGTCACCAATGTCCTCCCCCACACTTACACTACATATGTGGTGCCTCTCTCCTGAGTGGGTTATACTATGTTGGCATGATTTCCTCATGAAGTCTTTCCCACAATCATCGTGGCTATAAGCCTGCTTGCTTTTGTGTATTTCCGACCATCACGATGATGAGATCCTTGTCATAACACAATGGTCACACTTACACTGTTTATTTTTACATCCCTTTGCTGATACCTACTCTGATGATTGTATTGTCTCTCAGATATAGATATTCTTCCAGAACTCCCCAGTGGTCTTAATTGGAAACTCTTGTCTTCTGATATTATGGGAACTCTCCCGTGGCTTCACTACCTGGTTTTCATCTTCAGAAACCTGGGGAGACTCTCCTGCCCACATCTGACAGAAGGAGTCACCTTGTTTTTGGCAACCTGGACTTCTTGCTTTGCAGATTTATTACTGAGTCTTGATTTCTGGTTAATTTACTTGTAAATTGTTCCCATATCTGCCAGCATATAACATCTTCATGTAAAAAGGTATCTGAATCTGCTTTTGGAAGAGTTCCCTATCTCGTTTTGATTCCTGAGTCCTGGAAGGATAAAGAGGATTCAGAGGTGAAAATGTGGACAAGTGAAATATTCCACAGGTCAGTCACCTAAGAGACCTTATTCAACCAGCGAAGACTTGAGCTTGACTTCCCCCACCACTGGCTTTTGCATGCCTCTGGGGACGAAGAGGTGATGAGTAGGCCCCTGCCCACTGGGGCCAAGGAAACTCATTTCCAACTGTACCCAGACTAATGTCTAGTCAAATAGGAAATACAAGGCTATAGACAACAAAAAGTGTCGGGAAGATTTTACAGAGGGGAGACTTTACTTCATATCCATAACAATAATCACTAAATAATCCTGGCGCTTTTCTGCAGCAAGTATATAAGAACTACAAAATCCTGCATATTTATAAGCCTTAAAATCATGGTTACATTACACCACCTGCAGAGTTGTGTAAGACAAGCTAAAAATGGCTAGAAAAGGCCGAATCTGTCCGTTAGTGTTTACAGATGGATTATCACGTGGCGTAAGAGTTCCCACGGAAAAAAGGGAGGACATCCTCGAAAAGTGAATAGTTTGTAAAAGGGAAATACTTCCTCTGTCCTAATAATGAATCGCCCAGGAAATGGTACCTTAGTTTAGCCAGTAAACACATATCAAACAAGCTGGATTTGAGAGGATTCCCCTTTATTTTCAGTGAAGTCCTAATATATAATATTCAGCTGATGAATAGAACTAGAAAAAACAACCCTGGAAAATGTAATCCCACAGTGGACACAGCCCATGAGGTAAAAATCTATGACCATCATGGCCACTTAAGTTGGCTGGGATTTTCTAATAAACCTGGACAGTTAATATCATCTTTTAGATTTTGTGGGTTCATATCTCATACAAAAGGTGCTGTGGTGGTCAGCACACAAGATGGTCCCCAGTGGTCCCTGCTTCCTGGTATCCATACCTAGAGAGGTCCCCTCCCACAATGTACCAAGGATCAGTCTATGAAAACCAACAGAATATGGCGGAAGTGATGCTATGTCACTTCAAAGTTAGGTCATAGAGACATGGTGAGCTGCCACCTTCCTCCTCTTAGATCTCTGGCTCTTGGGAAACCAGGTGCCATGTTTGAGGACACTCAGGCAGCTGTAGGGAGGAGCCCCACATGGCAAGGAACTGAACCCCCAAACAGCAAAAACAAGGAACTGAGGTATTTTGCCAACAATAATGTGAGTGAGCCCATCTTGGAAATGGAGCCCTTGACCCCCATCAAGCCCTCAGATGACTGCAGCTCTGGCAGCTCCTTGACAACGACTTCATGAGATCCTGAGCCTGAATCACCCAGAAACTTGCCCCAAGATTCCTGGGCTCACAGAAACCGTAAAAAATGTTTGTGGTTTTTAAGCCAATAGTTCTGAGTAATTTGTTATATAGCAATAGATAGTTAATACAAATGCCACAGAATTTCGAGGAGCGCCTACAGGTGGCACAGCGGTTAAGCGTCTGCCCCGGCTCAGGGCGTGATCCGGGCGTTATGGGATCGAGCCCCACATCAGAGCTCTTCTGCTATGAGCCTAGCTAACTCTCTCCCACTCCCCCTGCTTGTGTTCCCTCTCTGCTGGCTGTCTCTATCTCTGTCGAATAAATAAAATAAAATATTTAAAAAAAAAAAGGGGCGCCTGGGTAGCGCAGTGGATTAAAGCATCTGCCTTCGGCTCGGGGCATGATCCTGGTGATCCGGGGATCGGAGTCCCACATCAGGCTCCTTCCTTTATGAGCCTGCTTCTTCCTCTCCCCTCCCCTGCTGTGTTCCTCTCTCGCTGGCTGTCTCTGTCACATAAATAAATAAAATCTTTAAAAAAAAAAAACAAAACAAAAAAAAAAAACAAATGCCACAGAATTTCTAATTAGGAG
>NW_024424341.1:53357016-53389449 GCF_017311325.1 Ursus maritimus | reverse complement strand
TTTTTTATTATATTATGTTAGTCACCATACAGTACCAAACATTCAAAGAAGAAATAATACCTATTCTCCTAAAGCTATTTCAAAAAATAGAAACAGAAGGAAAGCTACCAAACTCATTCTATGAGGCCAATATTACCTTGATGCCCAAACCAGGCAAAGACCCCATCAAAAAGGAGAATTACAGACAAATTTCCCTAATGAATGTGGACATCAAAATTCTCAACAAGATCCTGGCTAATAGAATCCAACAGTACATTAAAAGGATTATCCATCATGACCAAGTGGGATTCATCCCTGGGATGCAAGGGTGGTTCAACATTCGCAAATCGATCAGTGTGATAGATCATATCAACAAGAAAAGAGTCAAGAACGATATGATCCTCTCAATAGATGCAGAAAAAGCATTTGATAAAATATCCTTTCCTTTCCTGATTAAAACACTTCAGAGTATAGGGATAGAAGGTACATTTCTCCATAAAAACCAAGCCATCTATGAAAAGCTTACAGCAAATATCATTCTCAATGGGGAAAAGCTGGAAGCCTTTCCCTTAAGATCAGGAACACGACAAGGATGCCCACTCTCGCCATTATTATTCAACATAGTACTAGAAGTCCTTGCAACAGCAATCAGACAACAAAAAGGGATAAAAGGTATTCAAATCGGCAAAGAAGTTGTCAAACTGTCTCTCTTCGCAGATGACATGATACTGTATATAGAAAACCCAAAATACTCTACCCCCAAATTACTAGAAC
The DNA here is from genome assembly GCF_017311325.1 of Ursus maritimus. NCBI lineage: Eukaryota > Metazoa > Chordata > Mammalia > Carnivora > Ursidae > Ursus > Ursus maritimus. The sequence continues at coordinate 53,388,696 of NW_024424341.1, read as the reverse complement.
TTATAGAACAATTCAATAATGTGGCAGGATACAAAATCAATGCTCAGAAATCAGTTGCATTTTTATACACAAACAATGAGACTGAAGAAAGAGAAATTAGGGAATCGATTCCATTTACAATAGCTCCAAAAATCATATGCTATCTCAGAATTAACTTAACCAGAGAGCTAAAGGATCTATATTCTAGAAACCACAGACCACTGTTGAAAGACATTGAGGAAGACACCAAAAGATGGGAAAACATTCCATGTTCATGAATCAGAAGAATAGACATAGTTAAAATGTCTATGCTACCCAGAGCAATCTACAATTTCAATGCTATCCCAATTAAAATACCAATGACATTTTTCAAAGAGCTTGAACAAACAGCCCTTAAATTTGTGTCGAACCAGAAAAGAGCCCAAATCACCAAGGAACTGTTGAAAAGGAAAAACAAAGCTGGGGGCATCACAATGCCGGATTTCGAGCTGTACTACAAAGCTGTGATCACAAAGACAGCATGGTACTGGCACAAAAACAGACACATAGACCAATGGAACTGAACAGAGAACCCAGAAATGGACCCTCGGCTCTATGGGCAACTAATCTTTGACAAAGCAGGAAAAAACATCCAGTGGAAAAAAGACAGTCTCTTCAATAAATGGTGCTGGGAAAATTGGACAGCTACATGCCAAAGAATGAAACTTGACCACCCTCTCACACCATACACAAAGATAAACTCCAAATGTATGAAAGACCGCTATGTAAGACAGAAATCCATCAAAATCCTAGAGGAGAGCATAGGCAGCAACCTCTACGACATCGGCCACAGCAACTTTTTCCATGACACATTTCCAAAGGCAAGAGAAACAAAAGATAAAATGAACTTGTGGGACTTCATCAAGATAAAAAAGCTTCTGCACAGCCAAGGAAACAGTCAAAAAAACTAAGAGGCAGCCCACAGAATGGGAGAAGATATTTGCAAATGACACTACAGGTAAAAGACTGGTATCCAAGATCGATAAAGAACTTCTCAAACTCAATACATGAGCAACAAATAATCAAATCAAAAAATGGGCAGAAGATATGAATAGACACTTTTCCAATGAAGACATACAAATGGCTAACAGACACATGAAAAAATGTTCAAAATCATTAGCCACCAGGGAAATTCAAATCAAAACCACATTGAGATACCGCCTTATGCCAGTTAGAATGACAATAATGGACAAGGCAGGAAACAACAAATGTTGGAGAGGATGTGGAGAAAGGAGAACCCTCTTACACTGCTGGTGGGAATGCAAGTTCGTACAGCCACTCTGGAAAACAGTGTGGGGGTCCCTCAAAAAGTTAAAAATAGAGCTACCCTATGACCCAGCAATTGCACTACTGGGTATTTACTGCAAAGATACAGACGTAGTGAAGAGAAGGGCCATATGCACTCCAGTGTCATAGCAGCATTGTCCACAATAGGTAATTTGTGGGTGGAGCCAAGATGCCCTTCAACAGATGACTGGATAAAGAAGATGTGATCCATATATACAATGGAATATTACTCAGCCACCAGAAAGAACAATTACCCAACATTTGTAGCAACATGGATGGGACTGGAGGAGATTATGCTAAGTGAAATAAGCAGAGAAAAACAATTATCATATGGTTTCACTCATTTATGGAATGTAAGAAATAGCAGGGAGATCGGTAGGAGAAGGAAGGGAAGAACGAAGGGGGGGTAAACAGAAGGGGGAATGAACCACGAGAGACTATGGACTCTGGGTAACAAATTGAGGGCTTCAGAGGAGGGGGGTGGGGGATTGTGATAGGCCGGTGATGGGTATTAAGGAGGGCAAGTATTGCATGGAGCACTGGGTGTTATACGCAAATGATGAATCATGGAACACTACATCAAAAACTAATGGTGTACTGTATGGTGACTAAGATAACAACATTTTTAAAAAAAGACTACACAAATATTTCCCTATAGATTTAGCATCCAGTGATGATCCTTGCTTTATCTGGTCTTTACCATGGTTGTTACAAAATGATTTTCTGACTTAGTACCTCCTTCACAGGTATCAATCAGCTACCAAATTACTAGAACTCATACAACAATTCAGTAACATCGCAGGATACAAAAATCAATGCACAGAAATCAATTTCATTTCTATACACCAACAATGAGACTGAAGAAAAAAATAGGGAATTGATTCCATTTACACTAGCACCAAAAACCATAAGATACCTTGGAATAAACTTAACCAAAGAGGTAAAGGATCTATACCCTAGAAACCACAGAACACTGATGAAAGACATTGAAGAAGACACCAAAAGATGGAAAAACATTCCATGCTCATGGATAAGAATAAACAGATATTTTAACTATGCTACCCAGAGCAATCTACACTTTCAACGCCATCCCAATCAAAATACCAATGACATTTTTCAAAGTGCTAGAACAAACAAGCCTAAAATTTGTGTGGAACCAGAAAAGACCCCAAATCACTAAGGAAATGTTGAAAAAGTAAAACAAAGCCGGGGGCATCACATTGCCTGATTTCAAGCTATGTTACAAAGCTGTGATCACCAAGACAGCATGGTACTGGCACAAAAACAGACACATAGATCAGTGGAAAAGAATACAGACTCCAGAAACAGACCCTCAACTCTATGGTCAACTAATCTTTGACAAAACAGGCAAAAACATCCAATGGATAAAAGACAGTCTCTTCAATAAATGGTGCTGGGAAAATTGGACAGCTATATATAGAAGAATGAAACTTGACCACTTTCTCACACCATAAAGACAAACTCCAAATGGATGAAAGACCTTGACGTGAGACAGGAATCCATCAAAATCCTAGAGAACATAGGCTGTAACCTCTTCAACATCAGCCACAGCAACTTCCCCAAAGCACATCTCCAAAGGCAAGGGAAGTAAAGTAAAATTGAACTTGTGGGAATTCATCAAGATAAAAAGCTTCTGCACAGCAAAGGAAACAGTCAAAAAAACTAAGAGGCAACCCCCGGAATGGGAGAAGATATTTGCAAATGACATTACAGATAAAAGACTGGTATCCAAGATCAATAAAGAACTTCTCAAACTCAATACCCAAGAAAAATAATCAAATTAAAAAAATGGGCAGAAGATATGAACAGACACTTTTCCAGTGAAGACATATGAATGGCTAACAGACACATGAAAAAATGTTCAACATCATTAGCCATCAGGGAAATTCAAATCAAAACCACATTGAGATACCACCTTATGCCAGGTAGAATGGCAAAAATTGACAAGGCAAGAAACAACAAATGTTGGAGAGAATGTGGAGAAAGGAGAACCCTCTTACACTGTTGGTGGGAATGCACATTGGTACAGCCACTTTGTATAAGAGTATGGAGGTTCCTTAAAGAATTAAAAGTAGATCTACCCTATGACCCAGCAATTACACTACTGGTTATTTACCCCAAAGATACAGATATAGTGAAGAGAAGGGCCATATGCACCCCAATGTTCATAGCAGCATTGTCCACAATAGCCAAACTGTGGAAGGAGCCAAGATGTCCTTCAACAGACTAATGGATTAAGAAGATGTGGTCCATATATACAATGGAATATTACTCAGCCATCAGAAAGAACGATTACCCAACATTTGCAGCAACGTGACGGCACTGCAGGAGATCATGCTAAGTGAAATACGTGAAGCAGAGAAAGACAATTACCATATGGTTTCACTTATATGTGGAACATAAGGAATAGCATGGAGGACATTAGAAGAAGGAAGGGGAAAATGAAGGGGGGGTAAACAGTGGGGGAAATGAACCATGAGAAACTATGGACTCCGGGAAACAAACTGAGGTTTTTGGGGATGGGGGGTGGTGGAATGGGCTAGCCCAGTGAAGGGAATTAAGGAGGGCAGGTATTGCATGGAGCACTGGGTGTTATATGCAAACAATGAATCATGGAACACGATATCAAAAACTAATGAAGTACTGTATTGTGACTGACGTAACATAATAAAAATTTTAAAAATTGAAAATAGAAATACCGTATGATCCAGTAACTACTGGGTATTCACCCAAACCAAATGACAATAGTAATTCAAAAGGATGTATGCACCCTTATGTTCACTGCAGCTTTACAACAGCCAAGATGGGGAAACAACCCAAGTGTCCATCAACAGATGAATGGATAAAGAAGACATGGTGTGTGTGTGTGTGTGTGTGTGTGTGTGTGTGTGTGTGTGTGTGATGGAATATTACTAAGCATAGGAAGAATGAGATAGGGGCACCTGGGTGGCTCAGTTAAGCATCTGCCTTCAGCTCGGGTCACGATCTCAGGGTCCTGGGATTGAGTCCCACGTTGGGCTCCCTGCTTAGTGGGATTCTGCTTCTCCCTCTACCCCTCCCCTCACTCATGAGTGCTCTCTCAAATAAAATCTTTAAAAAAAAAAAAAAGAATGAGATAGTGCCATTTGCAATAGCATGGATGGACCCTGAAGAGTATTATGCTAAGTAAAATAAGTCAGAGAAAGACAAATGCCCTACGATTACATGTATACGTAGGATTAGAAAACAACAACAACATCAAAAAGCAGAAACAAACTCAAATACAGAGAACAAACTGTGGTTGCCAGAGTGCAGGGAGTGGGCACTGGGCAAAATGGGTAAACGGGAGTGGAAGTAAACAAGCCACAGGGAGTGACAAGTACTGCATGGGGTGGGGGAGAGAAAGACCAACGACAGACGGATATATCTCATGAGTGTACATGAAAATTATATCAAAACATGAAGAAATCACATCCAGCAATATCTACAAAGGATAATTCATGATCAAGTGGGGATCATTCAGGGAATGCAATGTTGCTTTGACATTTACAATTTTATCAGTATAATTCACCATGTTAATAAGAGACTAAAAAGAATGACCACATGGCCATTTTATAGCTATAAAATTCAATACCCACTAATTATTAACATTCTCAATTAACTATGAATAGAAACTAATGCCCTCTGATAAAAGGAATCTATAAAAAAACTCTACACCTGGGGCACCTGGGTGGCTCAGTTGGTTAAGCAGCTGCCTTCGGCTCAGGTCATGATCCTGGAGTCCCATGATCAAGCCCCAAGTCGGGCTCCCTGCTCAGTCTGCTTCTCCCATTCCCTCTGTTCCTTCCCCTGCTCATGCTCTCTCTTGTTCATGCTCTCTCAAATAAATGGAATCTTAAAACTCTACAGCTAATATCATACTAAATATTGGAAGAATAAATGCTTTCTTGCTAAGATAGAGAACAAGGCAACGATGTTCAGTTTCACTACTTCTATTCAATATTGGACTCGAGGTCCAAGTTAGTGCAAAAACTAATAGGTGTACAGACTGGAAAGAAAACAGTTTACAGATGACACAGTCCTCTATTTTAAAATACAGGGTTACCAATGATAGAGTAATTCGGTTAGGGTAAAGTCAACAGATCAGGAAACAATTGCCATCGAAAAGATAGGCAATAACATCTTGGTGAATTTCTTGGGTCAAAGTGTCGAGTCTGACTGTTATGCTCTGGAAGGGTATAAACTGACTGTTTGATAAAGTATATGTAAAAAATAGTGATATTTGTGTGTAACCAATGGGAAGGAGTCCTGCTCCAAACAGGTTCTAAATCATATAGCCTGATTTGAGTGTATGTTGCTCACAGGCTGTCAGGTTGCTTGCCAATGGAAATATCCATCATTTGGGGCACCTGGGTGGCTCAGTCGTTAAGCATCTGCCTTTGGCTCAGGGCGTGATTCCAGGGTCCTGGGATCAAGCCCTACATCAGACTCCCTGCTCGGCTGGGAGCCTGCTTCTTCCTCTCCCACTCCCCCTGCTTGTGTTCCCTCTCTCACTGGCTGGCTGTCAAATGAATAAATGAAAAAAAAATGTCCATCATTAGCCCATAGGCAAGCCTTCTAATTTGGCCAATTACTCAGGGCTCTTTACCTCAATTGTTGGACTGGTTAGTGGTAGGCAAGGTCTTTAGATTGTGGGGCTTGTATTAGCCAAACATCACGGCATGCAAGCTTCAGCATTTACCATGTCTGGTTGAAACCGGTTTACTTGGAGGGTTGAGCCTCCTGGTTGCAAACCAATGAATGCATCCAACCCACCACACCAACAGTCAACAGAATGGCGTGTGGCTGCCCAGGATGGGCTTTGTTGTAGGAGCTGAGGCTCCTTGGCATGTATTATTATTACCATGTCTGATTTCATCATTATGGGATATGGCATTGCTATGGGCTGAATTGCGTCCACCCACCCAAATTCATATTTTGAAGTCCTAACACCCAGTACCTCAGAATTTGACTATATTTGCAAATAAGATTTTTAAAGAGGTGATAAAGTTAAAATGAAATCTTTGGGGATGGACCTTAACCAGTCCAATCTGACTGGTGTCCTTATAAGAGAGGGAAACTTGGACACACAAAGGGACACCAAGTATGCTCGGCACAAAGAGAAGAAAGTATAAGGACACAGCAAGAAGGCACCAGCTCCAAGTCCAAGAGAAAGGCCTCAAGGTGTGTCTGGGGGGCTCAGCCATTAAGCGTCTGCCTTCGGCTCAGGTCATGATCCCAGGGTCCTGGGATCCAGCCCATTGGGCTCCCTGATGGGCGGGAAGTCTGCTTCTCCTTCCCACACTCCCCTTGCTTGTGTTCCCTCTCTCACAGTCTCTGTCAAATAAATAAAATCTTAAAAAAAAAAAAAAAAGGAAAATCACCTTACTCAAAAAAAGGCAGGGGGGAGAGAGAGAGAGAGACTCACCTCAAAAGAAGCCAAACCTGCCCACACCTTGATCTTGGACTTCCAGCCTCTAGAGAAAATAAATTTGTTGTTTAAGCCACCCAATCCATGATATTTTGTTAATGTTAGACATAGCAAATTAATAGTGCTGATTTTATTACATCCAAGAATAATACTTTATTTACGTTCGGCTCAGGTCATGATCCCAGGGTCCTGGGATCCAGCCCATTGGGCTCCCTGATGGGCGGGAAGTCTGCTTCTCCTTCCCACACTCCCCTTGCTTGTGTTCCCTCTCTCACAGTCTCTGTCAAATAAATAAAATCTTAAAAAAAAAAAAAAAAGGAAAATCACCTTACTCAAAAAAAGGCAGGGGGGAGAGAGAGAGAGAGACTCACCTCAAAAGAAGCCAAACCTGCCCACACCTTGATCTTGGACTTCCAGCCTCTAGAGAAAATAAATTTGTTGTTTAAGCCACCCAATCCGTGATATTTTGTTAATGTTAGACATAGCAAATTACTAGTGCTGATTTTATTACACCCAAGAATAATACTTTATTTACTAAGTGAAGTTTTCTGTCCCCCTTTCTGGCAGTCCACATGGTCTGTGGGGTTGGCCCTAGAACCTGAATTTCCCAGAGAGGATCAGAGGGAGAACATTGATTATCCACCCCTTATACCCTGAATTTGCAGGAAAGTTTTTGGTGGTGGTGAAGTTTAGGCTCAAATGGGTCCCAGGAGAATACCTTCCATTGGGTTTCCAGCCCTTATGAGATGGAGGCAAGATAAAAATTTATAAAGTCAGGAACAGACCTTATTAAAGGGCCTCATACATAATGAGTCTTTATATATGTAGAATACCAACATTAAATACAGGAAAGGGTGATGAAAAGTTGTGTTTTTTTTTTAATGTTGGTGTGAATCCACCAAGGAGCCTTGAATTAGGAGAAAGTAACATGTGGGATGAGATATAGACCCGCTTAAGGGTCCATTTGCTGGACTGCAGTTCATTTTTTTTATATGAACGTTTTTATAATATTTTTTATATTATGTTAGTCACCATACAGTACATCCCTAGTTTTTGATGTAAAGTTCCATGATTCATTACTTGCGTGTAACACCCAGTGCACCATGCAATACATAACCTCAATACCCATCACCAGCCTATCCCAATCCCCCAGCCCCACCCCGAAGCCCTCTGTTTCCCAGAGTCCAATTTAAGAAGGAATTTTTTGGGGTCACCATTAGGTCCTCTTAATTAAACTGGCTATCTGGTACCTATGAGAAATATGCAAGTTTTATCCATGCCTTTTCCTAGAGCTAGCAATGCATATTTGGGGAAGTGAATGGGTGCCTTGATAACTATCAGTAATTTCTGGAATTCTGAAGAGGAAAGACATGTGGAATTGGATTTAGATTTTGGGTATCTGAGGAAAGAGATTCCCAAAGTCCTTTATCCTCGCGGGGGCAATTTTTTCAGGCAATGGTCCAAAAATGGCTATAAACATGAAGATGGGCCATTTGTTGGCCAGGGCATCAGTGCTACGATGACCATCTCAGGTTCGGCCAGTTGTGTTTATCAGGGACATCCTAGCTAAGGGATGGAAAGTAGCAACATTCTACTGCACTCCATACGGTGGTTCTTTTGAAAGAGAATGAAGTTAGAAGACTCATAACTAATTTCAGGACTTACTCTAAAGCTAGAGAGCAATCAAGACAGGTTGTTGTTAGCATGGAAATGCATACACAGCTCATTACAGAGAATCCATAACTAGTACCACACATGTCCTGTCAGTTAGCTTTTGATAAAGGGACCAAAGTAATTCAATGGAGAAAGGGCAATCTTCGAACAAATTGTGCTGAAGTAATCAACCATATATTAAGAGACATGAACCTTCATCCTTTGCACCATATTTATGAAATAACTAAGAATCCATCAGACTTAGTAAAACTGGAGATATGAAACTTTTATAAGAAAACATAGGAGAAAACCTTTATAAACATGGGTTATTCAAAGATTTATATTGAACACAAAGGATGAAGAAAAACTTGATCAACTTCATTAAATTAAAAACTTCTCACGACACTATTATAAAATTTCAATGGAAGATCGGTAGGAGAAGAAAGGGAAGAATGGGGGGGGTAATCAGAAGGGGGAATGAACCACGAGACTATGGACTCTGGGAAACAAACTGAGGGCTTCAGAGTGGAGGGGGGTGGGGGGTTGGGATAGGCCGGTGATGGGTATGGAGGAGGGCATGTATTGCATGGTGCACTGGGTGTTATACACAAGTAATGAATCATGGAACTTTACATCAAAAACTAGGGATGTACTGTATGGTGACTAACATAATAAAAAATTACTAAAAAATAAAATAAAATTTCAATGTTAAGCTACATAGAGAAGATAGAAGATGAACGGATTAAGGACTTGTACCCAGAATTTCAAAGTCTTAGAATTCTCAAACTCAATACACGTGAAACAATCAAATCAAAAAATGGGCTGAAGATATGAACACTTTTCCAGTGAAGACATACAAATGGCTAACAGACACATGAAAAAATGTTCAAAGTCATTAGCCATCAGGGAAATTCAAATCAGAACCACCTTGAGATACCACCTTACGCCTGTTAGAATGGCAAAAATGGACAAGGCAGGAAACAACAAATGTTGGAGAGGATGTGGAGAAAGGGGATCCCTCCTACATTGTTGGTGGGAATGCAAGTTGGTACAGCCACTCTGGAAAACAGTGTGGAGGTCCCTTAAAAAGTTAAAAATTGAGCTACCCTATGATCCAGCCATTGCACTACTGGGTGTTTACCCCAAAGATACAGATGTAGTGAAGAGAAGGGCCATATGCACCCCAATGTTCATAGCAGCAATGTCCACAATAGCTAAATCGTGGAAGGAGCTGAGATGCCCTTCAACAGATGACTGGATAAAGAAGATGTGGTCCATATATACAATGGAATATTACTCAGCTATCAGAAAGAACGATTACCCAACATTTGCAGCAACATGGATGGGCCTGGAGGAGATTATGCTAAATGAAATAAGTCAAGCAGAGAAAGAATTATCATATGGTTTCACTCATGGAACATAAGAACTAGGAACAACAGTAGAAGAAGGAAGGGAAGAATGAAGGGGGGGTAAACAGAAGGTGGAATGATCCATGAAAGACTATGGACTCTGGGAAACTGAGGGCTTCAGAGGGGAGGGGGGGTGGGGGATTGGGCTAGGCCGGTGATGGGTAGTAAGGAGGGCACGTATTGCTTGGTGCACTGGGTGTTACACGCAAGTAATGAATCATGGAACATTGCATCAAAAACCGGGGATGTACTGTATGGTGACTAATATAAAATAAAAATTATTTTAAAAAAGAATTCAGTAAGAAATGATTTTTTAAGTGGAAAAAAATATTTTCAAACACTTTCAAAAGCTATAGGAATGGTCAGTAATCACACGGACATGCTCAGTATCTTTAGTCCTAGGGAAACACAAATTAAAACTACAACGAGACACTACTACACACCTATTAGAATGGATCAAATTAAAAAACAAATTTGAAAATACCAAGTTCTTTTTGAGACCACAGAGCAACTGGAACTATTGCACAAAATATAGCAGCTCTTTGGAAAATAGTTTGCAATAGAACTAAAACTTACCTTAAGATCCAGCAATCTCACTCCTGGGTAGGGACTCAAAAGAAATGAAAACACACCCAAACGCGACATGCAAAGTTTTTGGTTTTTGTTTCTTTGGGTTTTTGTTTTAGCAGCTTTATTCCTGAATGACAAAGGCAGGAGATAAACTAAAAGGAGGTGGAGAAACTGAAACCAGCCGTCCAGTCCTGGCAGGAGTGGAGAGTAGTACAACCACTTTGGGAAACAGCCCAGCAGTTCCTCACATGGTCAAACACAGAGTTACCATATGACCAGCAATCCCACCTCCACCCAAGAGAAATGCCCCAGAGAAACGAAAACATGGGTCCACACAGAAAACCTGGATACCGCTGTTTACAATAGCATCATAGGTAAGAGCCAAAAGGTTGAAACCATCCAAACTGATGAACAGACACGTGCTACGTCCACAGCACGGATCATTGCTCGGTCCTCAAAAGGAAGCAGTGATGCGTGCGACGTGTGGATGAACCTTGAGAACATTACATCAAATCAAAGAGGCCCGTCATAAAAGGCTACACACTAGACGATTCCATTTTTATGAGGGGAGAGTGGTAGCTAAATGGTACAGGGTTGCTTTTTGAGGTGATGACAAGGTTCTAAAATCGTGGCGATAGCTGCAGATATACCACCAGATACACCAAAACCCACTGAACTTTGCATTTTAAACGGATGAATTCTAGGCTATGCGAATTACATTTCAAAGTGGTTATTTAAAAATTAGGCAAAGAAAGCACCAGTTAAAAAGAAAATCACTTTTTCTGTAATTTCTATAATTGCAACTGTAGTTATGAAGGTCTATTTTATTTTTTTTTTAAGATTTTATTTATTTATTCGACAGAGATAGAGACAGCCAGCAAGAGAGGGAACACAAGCAGGGGGAGTGGGAGAGGAAGAAGCAGGCTCATAGCCGAGGAGCCTGACGTGGGGCTCGATCCCATAACGCCGGGATCACGCCCTGAGCCGAAGGCAGACGCTTAACCGCTGTGCCACCCAGGCGCCCCATGAAGGTCTATTTTAAAAGAGCATTGCAAACAGCTGATTTGTAAGCAAAATAAAGTAACACAGGAATTCTTTTACACTATTAATAAATCATTGAACACTACATCAAAAACTAAGCATCCACTATATGTCGGCTAATTGAAATTAAATAAATCTAAAAACACGATTTGTGACACAAAAGTGAGAATGAGAACCATAAATGAAATCAAATAATAAGTCAATGTCTGATAAGTTACAGATACTAAATATTTGGTGTCAGCTTTCACTCTTCATGAAATTGAGAAAAAGATGCGTCCACTCATTGCAAAAGGAGATAAAAAGCACAACTCACCTGGAACTCGGTCATTGTCTCCTCCTTTTTCTGGGGAGGAACAGAGTCTCCGGAAGACAGAACTAGAGAAAGGAAAAGTAGTCCTGAGAGAAAGGTCAGAAATTCTCTAGCCTATTTGGCATCTTTGTGAAAATTGAAGGAAAAAAAAAAGTGCCCCTTCCATGAAACCGTCCCAGCCCCACATGGATTGGTGAGGGGAGCATGGGCTGGATTCCGGCTACCGCTAGTTTCCCCGGGATGAGAACAATGGGGTCTGAGAGCGCCAACGAATGTTCGTCGGGGCCCCCAGGCGGGCCATTCCAGTCCTGGGCAGCGTGGGAACGGGAGGCACGACCGTGTATTTTGGCCCTGGCGCCAAAACGCCCCAGTTTAAATCATGGCCACGTTACTACCTGGTCAAAGAACTGATGTAATTCAGTTATCTGCAAGGTGAGGATATCCATGCACCTAGCTAGTAAGGTAGTTGGGAGAACTCAACCTGCGGGTAGAAGGACAGCTGTCTGCAGGCGGCGTATTCCCCTCACTGAGCCAGCCTTGTAAATGGGCTTGTGAGACACGGAACAGCAGGGAATTTCATCTTCGAAAACTGTGAAATCCTGACTGGCGGCTTTCATTATTTGTTGCCTGGTAGGGGGTGGGGGGTGGGGTGTGTGTGTGTTTTAATGTTTATATTTGTTTTATAAAAAGGAATAACTACTGCTGGATTTTCTTCTGAAGCCAGAAGCGGCTCAAAGGCACATTCCTCTTCTTCGTTCATGAGCCAATGAAAACTTTAGCTTTTCTGTGTCGTGTTCAACAAAGCCTGAGTCCCTGCTTAACAATACCCGAGTAGCGGTAACCAAACCCAACCCATCGAGTTGTTTGGGGGCTTTTGTGAGCTTATCTATGTAAGATCTGGCACAGGAGATAAATTCTCCATAAATAATGAGGATTTTGCTGACCGTTGCTCCCATTTAACAGATAGGAATACTGAGGTTCAGTGAGACTAAGTTACCCAGGTCATAAAGCTGGGGAAATAGCACTGGCTTGACGCAAATCCGGCTCTGAGTCTAGAACGTCTGCCGTTTGCTACCGGGCTGCTCTCAAGACAAATAGGGGGGGGGGGCGGATTCTCGCCGAATCAGTGCAAGGTCCAGGAACGGATTCGTTTCCTGGGGCAGCTGTAATAACCTAACTTCGTGCTAACTTAAACCAACATAGATGTATTTTCTTACAATTCTAGTGGTCTGAAGTCCAAAGGCAGTGTTCTAGAGTTAAAATCGAGGTGTCAGCAAGTCTGATTCCTTTTGGAAGCTCCACGGTGAGAATCCATTTCTTGCCTTCTCCAGCTTCTAGAAGCTGCTCATGGCCCCTTCCGCCATCTTCAAAGCTAGAGCTCCTCCAACCCCCTGCCTTCCTCTTTTAAGAGCCTTGTGATTACATTGGGTCCACCTGGATAACCCGTGCTACTCTCCCCATCTCAAGACCCGTAACTTAATCCCACCTGCAACATCCTTTTTGCCACAAGGGAACATAGTCACGGGCTCCGGGGGTTAGGACATGGACGGCTCTGCAGGCCGCTGTGCAGCCCACCACAAGGAGTGGAGGACAAACACAGAAAAGAGAAAGCTCCTGCTGACAAATGACCTGTGTGCCAGATAATAAGACACAGGGAAGGGGCTGGTTTCTGGAGTCACGTCTTTGAGGTTCTAACACGGACCTGCTACCTCTCTGTGCTCTGTGGCCTCATCTGTGTGAAAGGAACATAATCGTACCTTCCTCGTGGGGTTGTTGTGAGGCATGATGCAGGAAAGATACAGAAAACACACAGGGCCGTGCAGGGCACACGGGCTTCCTCTCGCTGACTCCAGGATCCTCGGAGATGCCTCCAGCTGGGAGTTGCACAGAAAAACCCACTGGACCAAAGAAGGGTCTGGTGTGCCCGGCTCAGTTTTGCCCCTCAGCTCACAGGGTCCCTTCTGCAGACCCAGCTTTCCAGACACGGTCTTTCCAGAGTCAAGTTTTCTCACCACTTTGCTCAGGCCAGTGTCTCCACCTGGGAGGCCCCCTTGCCCTTCGTTTCTGAAGGGCAAGCGTGAGAACTTTCACGGGCCCCTCAAAACCGTCCGCAGGTGTGGACTTCGTGAAGCCTTCCAACACCTTCCAGGGGTATCTTATTAACCAACCTCCCGCACTGGCTGCGAGGCGATTAGTTCTTCCTCAGCTTCGTATTAACAGCCCCCCGAACACATGAAGAGAAAATTGCAAAATGAATGGAGGGATGTGTGTGCCCCAACTTGGGCAGGGGTGCTGTGGGCTAGGTGATGGTTGAGGTTCCCGGGTCAGGGGACTTGGAGAGCAGCAGTGCCATTTTCTGGCTGCTCCTTCTGGGTTTCTTACCTACTGTTCTCCAGGAGGTCTTGGGGTATCGTCCAAGACATGGAACATTTCTGGTGAAGCCCTGCTTTGGTCACCTACTCCTCCCCTGCCAAGTGCCCGCTCACCCCGCCTTTGAAAAGAAAAGCTCTTTTCTGGGGCGCCTGGGTGGCACAGCAGTTGGGTGTCTGCCTTCGGCTCGGGGCGTGATCCCAGCGTTGTGGGATCGAGCCCCACATCAGGCTCCTCTGCTAGGAGCCTGCTTCTTCCTCTCCCACTCCCCCTGCTTGTGTTCCCTCTCTTGCTGGCTGTCTCTGTCGAATAAATAAATAAAATCTTTAAAAAAAGAAAAAAGAAAGAAAAGAAAAGCTCTTTTCTGTCCCAGCTTGAGACAGATTTCTGGAATTGGAGCAGTCCCCCTACTGCAAGTCCCTTTGAACAAATTCTCTCCTAATTGAAGTCCAGACGTGTTTCTATTTGACACGTGGGTCTCACGATCTAGGAATGCAATCAGCCTCTGTATCGACGTCCAGTGTGGGTCAGCGGATCGGCATCGGCTGACCCCATCGGGCAATAAGCCCTTTGCTGGGGGTGTTTCCATGTGACTCAGAGGGCCCAGCAACTTCCACTTTTTGTTCATTGAGCTATATCTGGCATATAACGTTGTATAAATTTAAGGTGTACAACATTGATTTATTTATATCACAATAGGATTGCCCCTGGCGCATCAGTTAACATGGTGTCACAGAATTATGGTTTCTTCTAGTGCTGAGAGCACTTAACACCTAGTCTCTTAGCGAGCTTAATGTGTATAATACAGTGATGCTGTTTATAATCCCTGCACTGTGTGTTAGGTAACCAGAGGTAGCCTTAACCAGCATCTCTCCCATTCCGCCACTGCTAGTCCCTGGTAACTGCCATTTTACTCTGCTTTTATGACTTTAGGGTTTTGTTTTTTTTTTTTAAGATTTGACAGAGAGAGAGCACAAGTAGGGGAAGCAGCAGGCAGAGGGAGAGGGAGAAGCAGACTCCCCGCCGAGCAGGGAGCCCAATGCAGGACTCGATTCCAGGACCCTGGGATCACGACCTGAGCCGAAGGCAGACGCTTAACCAACTGAGCCACCCAGATGCCCCATGACTTCAGTTTTTTTGTTGTTTGTTTTTTATATGTCCCACATATAAAACATATATGGTGGGACACCTGGGTGGCTCATTTGGTTAAGCAGCCGACCCTTGGTTTCAGCTGGGGTCATGATCTTGGGGTCCTGGGATTGAGCTCTGCATTGGGCTCTCTCTCTCTCCTCAAATAAATAAATCTTTAAAAATATATATACGGTATTTGTCTTTCTCTGTTTGACTTATCTCAGTATAATGTCCCGCAGCTTTATCCATGTTGTCCCAAATGGCAGAATTTCCTTTTTTCTCATGGCCAAGTAGCATTTCATTGTATATATACGTCATGTCTTTTTCATCCATTCATTGGCTGGTGGACATTCAGGCTGTTTCCATATCCTGGCTCTTGGGACTAATCCCGTGATGAACATGGGGGTGCAGCATTTCCCACCTAACCTGCTTTCATTTCCTTCGGATCTACACCCAGAAGCGGGAGCACCCATGATGTTTCGTCACAGTGGAGGGTCCCCCAGAGGGGTGCCAGAGTCACATCGTCTGAGCCACTTACCTGAGTGGAGCGATTCCATCCCAGTTCAATCCGGTGCAGTACATGCTGGGGCTGAGACAGCTCAGGCAGACGGCGTCGGGTCTCAGCCCGGAGACAGGTCCAGGCACCGAGGCGCTGGGCCGTCAGCATTCCAAAAAAGCCAGCTGGCTTTTCTCCGGCAGTGGCAACGCTGAGCCTAGAGGGTCAGACAGCTCTGCCCAAATCCAGGTGAGGCTGTGCGAAGCCCTTTCTACCTTGTCATTCTTCGAGTCCAAACTGACCTCTCAAAGGTTGGCTCACCAGGTTGGAGAAGTTTCTGTCTCTCAGGGGCAGATATGTGATTTTCCAAGAGCTCATTAGCAACTAAAATTTGCTTTTGAAAACTCCAAAAGTGTATCCACATGGAGATGGCCTCTCTTTTCATATTGCCTCCTTTACCCCAGAGGCTCCCATAGGCAAGACTCATCGCAAAAATCATAAGTTCCAGAGACTCATTCTGTTCCCCAAATTCAAAGTTTAAATTTCAGCCTGCTCGCAGGCAGCAGGACGCCAGGGAGCGTGGCCCCTGACACGTTCTCTGCAGCTTTCCCTGATTGGGATGATCCCTCCAGTGTTTGGGTGAAAGCACATAAACTTGCCTCAATTTTTATCGTGCATCCAGGGGCAATAGCGACAAAATACAAAGCCATGTCTTTAAAAGTCCTCCCTTGGGGCACCTGGGTGGTGCAGTGGTTTAAGCATACGACCCTTGGTTCTTGGTTCCGGCTCAGGTCGTGATTTCAGGGTCACGAGATTGAGCCCCGCGTCAGGCTCCATACCTAGCATACATCCTGCTTGACTTTCTCTCTCCCTCTCCCTCTGCCCCGCCTCTCCCCTACTCTCTAATAAATAGGTCTTTTTAAAAAGTCCCCCTTTTTACCCTCTCGTTGTAAGCTTGCTCAAACCCTGAGCAGTAGGTCTAACGTTTACAAGGTTAACACCAGCTGGGGAGGGAGGTTATGACAATGCCGCCAAGTGTTGTCTATCAGGGAAGCTCAGTGTTTCCCTCCTCTACATTCTCTCTCTCTCTCTCTCTCTCTCTCTCTGGTCTGGTTTATCTATAACTTTGTTTCATGGGG
Source organism: Ursus maritimus (assembly GCF_017311325.1). NCBI lineage: Eukaryota > Metazoa > Chordata > Mammalia > Carnivora > Ursidae > Ursus > Ursus maritimus. The sequence goes on along the minus strand of NW_024424341.1, from coordinate 53,371,802 downwards.
TGAATCCAAGCTTCCAAGAGTCCTCTCCATAGGGAGTCACCCCGGACACACTTAATTCCCCAGCAACAGGTTGTGACAAGACATGTGAAGTGTGTCTCCAAAGGAAGCCCATTAGGCACTCAGTACCCAGATTTCTCTTACAGGCTCGTCACATAAGCACATTCTGCCTAGCCCGCGTCCACACTCCTGACACCCAGAAGGAAAGCAAGTGCTCCCCATAAACCACATTATTTGTACGGTCTAGGCGTAGTGCAGAGACTTTACCACTGAGGGAAGGGAGAAAACGCTACAGAAATCCAAGTTCCCGGATGTCAGAGGTCATGAGTATCTTTTACAAGTTGTTTTGTATCTGTTACAAGTTGTTACAAGATACTTTTACAGGTATCTCTCCTCTCATTGCTTCCTTGTATCTGACACAGAGAAGTTGACAGCGCCTACTGTTTGGTAATGGGATAGGGAAATAGGTTTCTCGTGAACCTTCTGTCGGTTTCCGGAAGACACTCGGGCGATGGGGCTCGAAATGTAAAACGTGACAACACTATGCTAGCGAGGATGGAAGAAACTGAATCACTCATACGTTGCCGGTGGGAATATAAAGTAGCATGGATACTCTGGAAAATAGTTTGGTAATTTCGTTTAAAACAAAACATGCACTTACATGGCACTCTTGAGCATTTATCCCAGAGAAACAAACACTTATGTTTAAGCAAAAACCTGTATGCGAGTGTTTACAGCAGCTCTATTCATAACATCAAAACCCGGAAACAACCCGAATGCCCTCTCGCAGGCGCATGGTTAAACGAACTGTCGTACGTCTAACCCCATGGCATACTAATCCGCAATAAAGGAAACTGAACATTAATAAAAGGAAACCTCACCAAGGTGGAGTCAGGAGGCCAGAAGGGGGAGCTCTCACATCGTCCCATTCATCATCAAGCGGTGTCAATTACAGACCTCAACCGAATTCTCAACCCGATTCATTACTCCCGTACAAACCCAAGTAATGAATCGTGGAACTTCACATCAAAAACTAGGGATGTATGAAGCATGAGAGACTATGGACTCTGAGAAAAAAACTGAGGGCTTCAGAGGGGAGGGGGATGGGGGAATGGGATAGACCGGTGATGGGTAGTAGGGAGGGCACGTATTGCATGGTGCACTGGGTGTTATACACAACTAATGAATCATTGAACTTTACATCAGAAACCAGGGATGTACTGTATGGTGACTAACATAATATAATAAAAAAATTATAAAATTGAAAAAAAAAAAAAGAATTCTCAACCCGAAAGAATCATCATTGGCCTATGCCAATCCCCCACCCCCTCCCCTCTGAAGCCCTCCCCTCAGTTTGTTTCCCAGAGTCCATAGTCTCTCGTGGTTCATTCCATCTTCTGTTTACCACCCCCCCTTCATTCTTCCCTTTCTTCTCCTACCGATCTCCCTATTTCTTATGTTCCATAAATGAGGATAGGCCGGTGATGGGTAGTAAGGAGGGCACGTAATGCATGGAGCACTGGGTGTTATACACAAATAATGAATCATGGAACACTACGTCAGAAACTAAGGATATACTGTATGGTGACTAACATAATAAAAAATTATTAAAAAAAAAAAAAAGGAAAGAATCATCAGTTACAGGCCCCAACAGGGAAAGACTACATTGCATCTGGTAGGTACCCTGCCTCTCCTACAAGACAAGGACCCGCAACTCAGCCAACGAGAGATTGTCAGCGCCCCCAGCTCTTCCTTGGTTTGTTGGACCAGCCTACGGTTTTTGCTGCAGCTTGCTTGCCCCAAATTGCAATACTCTGCTATTGCCGAATAAACCCATTTTTGCTGGTAAAATAACTGTTTTATTTTTAAGGTCAACAGGACACATTATTGATACAAACCACAATTTGGTTGGATTTCCAGGTCATTATGCTGAATGAAAAAAGCCAATTTCAAAAGCTTACACACGGTAGGATTCCATTTATGTAACATTTTTGAACTAAAATTGTAGTGATGGAGAACAGAGTAGTGGTGGCCGGGGGTGAGGGGTGGTGGGGAGTGGGTGTGGCCATCAAGGGTGTATCACCAGGGAGCCTGTGGTGATGGGACAGCTCTGTATCTTGACTGCAGAGGTGGTTAGATAAAACGACATCAAATCGCATAGATACACACACACAGTGTTTGTAAAACTCGTAAAATTTGGGGACTAGACAGTGTCAATTTCCTGGTTTTTTATATACTATGGTGTAAGATCAGGGGCCAAGGGAGAATCTCAAGCAGACTCAGAGTGGAGGGCAGAGCCCAATGCAGGGCTTGATCTCACGACCCTGAGATCATGACCTGAGCTGGAATCAAGAGTCTGCTGCTTCATTGTCCGCAATAGCTAAATCGTGGAAGGAGCCGAGATGCCCTTCAACAGATGACTGGATTAAGAAGATGTGGTCCATATATACAATGGAATATTACTCAGCTATCAGAAAGAACGAATTCTCAACATTTGCTGCAACATGGACGGCACTGGAGGAGATAATGCTAAGTGAAATAAGTCAAGCAGGGAAAGACAATTATCATATGATTTCTCTCATCTATGGAAGGACTGGGATAGGCCGGTGATGGGTACTAAGGAGGGCACGTATTGCATGGAGCACTGAGTGTTATACGCAAATAATGAATCATTGAACATTACATCAAAAACTAGGGATGTACTGTATGGTGACTAACATAATATAATAAAAAAATATTATTTTTTAAAAAAAAGAGTCTGCTGCTTAACCAGCTGAGCCACCCAGGCACCCCATAAATAACTGTATTTTTTATCAAAGGTTTGGTATTAGAAAGCACAACCCCTCCAGTTGTTCTAGACTGTCTTCACTGCTCTTGGCCCTTTAAATATCTATGTACATTTTAGAATCAGTTTATTTTACACACACACACACACACACACTGCTTGGTTATTTATTGAGATTGTATTGTGTCTATAGATCAACTTGAAGAGATCTGATTATCTTTTTGTCTGTAATTTATTCGGGTCTGCAATTTCTCTCAGTAATGTTTTGTTGTTTTCTGCACTGATCTCACATTTCTCTCATTAGATTTAGTTCTGCCTATTTAATACTTTCAATTTTTTAAAGATTTTATTTGAGAGACAGAAAGAGACAGAGAGCGAGCGAGCACAAGTGGGGGGAGGGGCAGAGGGAGAAGGAGAAGGAGACTCCTCGCCAACCAGGGAGCCCAATGCAGGGCTCGATCCCAGGATCCTGGGATTATGACCTGAGCTGAAGGCAGACACTTAACTGACTGAGCCACCCAAATGCCCCACTTTAAATTTCTTTATAAATTCTTTTACTTCTAATATTACAATTGTTGCTAGTATATAGGAATACCATTGAATTTTTAATTTTTATTGTATGTTGTGGCTTAAGTTGACTAATTCTAAAATATGCTTACATTTTTTAAAATTTATTTTTAGTTTTTAGACAGAGCATGTGTGCGGGGGGTCAAAGGGAGAGGGAGAGGGAGAAATTTAAGCAGGTTCCATGCTCAGCATGGAGCCCCAGGTGGGGCTCGATCCCATGACCCTGAGATCATGATGAGCTGAAATCAAGAGTCCACTGGTTAACCGGCTGAGCCACCCAGGGGCCCCTCTAATATATTACTTGCAGATTCTTTTGGATTTTCTACATACAGGATAATATCTGCAAATAACTCATTTTCTTTCTACTCCTTGTTTATTGTTTCCTTGCACTGGCTAAAATCCATAATTATAGATAATAGGTGATAGTAGACATTCTTGTGTTATTCTTGATCTCAGGGGGCTGCTTTTGGTGTGTAACGATTAAGAATTATGCTTGCCACGCACCGTCTATTAGACTGGTGAGACAAAGATCCGTGAGTTGTTACTGTGAGCTGGGTAGTTTCCACTGCTTGACATGTATTCTTTCATTCATAACATTCCAAATATTAGCCTCATTTAACAATGAAGAAATAGAGGCAGAGAGGTTCATTTACGCCTAAAGGTCACACGACTGCTACGTGGTCACACCAGCATCTAAACCTCAGCCGCTGAGTTCACACTTGTATTTTTAGGCACAACAACCAAGCCCGGATGGTTTCGCTGGAGAATTCTACCAAATATTTAAATAATCAGAACTAAGTCTTCACAATCTCTGGCAGAAAACAGAAGTGGCCAATATAATCCCAATACCAAAGTTAGAAAACAACAACAACAACAACAGTATGCAGGAGGGTAAAATAAAAAAATAAAAGAAAAAAATAAAAAAAGAAAAAACTACAGACTAAAATGAAACATTTGAAGCAATCACAGAAATGTGATTATTTTGTTAGGTTTGATAAGGGCTTTCTGGTTTTGTACAAAATAGCCAATATTAAAGAGATGGCTATTGAAATGTGTGAAATAATATATCAGGGACTTGCTTTCAGTTGTCTCAGCATTTAAAATAAAAAGTAAAAGGGGATAGATTAAGCAAATGTGGTAAAATCCTGGTAACTTGAATTTGAGAGATGAGCATGTGGGGAACCACTATATTTTCTTTTTGAAGTTTTTCATAATTAAGAATTAAAATCTTGAATTTTGGGGCGCCTGGGTAGCACAGTCGTTAAGCGTCTGCCTTCAGCTCAGGGCGTGATCCCGGCGTTATGGGATCGAGCCCCACATCAGGCTCCTCCGCTGGGAGCCTGCGTCTTCCTCTCCCACTCCCCCTGCTTGTGTTCTCTCTCTCCCTGGCTGTCTCTCTGTCGAATAAATAAATAAAATCTTTAAAAAAATAAAATAAAAATAAAATCTTGAATCTTGACAACCTGTGGAAATCCTGCTACTTGTGTGAACTGGGGCAATGGTTTTAACCTCCCCAAGCCTAGTTTCTTACGTTACAATGAGGATTACCATCACTTACCTCACCGAGGCGCCAATACATAAGGATGATGTCCCTGCAGTGCCCCTCCCCCAACTCCCTGGGGATGTTAAGCTTCCTTCATTGGACAGAAATACCCATCTCTGAGACTGCACAAGGTATGGGATGAAAAGACATTTCACTTCCCTGGAATTCGCTGAACTGTCTTCTTCTGGAACAGGAGAAGGGAAATGACGGAAAAGAATCCATAAAACCAGGTCTGCCTGACCCTTCTGACTATGCGGTCTGGGCATAACCTGGTAGGAAGTGCGCCATTTAACCAGCTGTGACAACTGGCTCCTTCCTGCCTGAAACATCTCCTCATACACCCTTTTCCTTGAAGACATCTTCACCTTTCTTCTTACCTGCAAAGACTGCCCCCACCTGAGACCCTTGTCATTCTCACCTCTCTCCTTGTGCTTCTGAATCAAATCCTCCATGTTTTTTTCTTTCTTTTCCAAGTCTCCCAAGTGCAGCCGCACTACCTAGGCCCTAATTACCAAGGACCGAAAGTTCCAGAATTACTGATTCGGAAAGAAATCTCTGGAAGGATTTTTATTGGCAGAGTTGTCTGGTTTGACTTTCAGAAGCAAGACTTGTTCATGTCTGCCTGGGATCTGTTGCCCAAAGGGCTCCAAAAACTCATTCTCTCCAGCAAGGATCCTATCCTCTGAAGCCTCATTGTTTCTGTAAGTGTTCACTGCACAGACATCACACAATAAAACATGGTGTCTGCCCTGGAGTTCCTCTGTCCACGGAGCTTTCAGGCTAGAGATCAAACAGCATCAGCCACATCTAAATTGCTTTTAAGTCCATCTACTAAATTCTTAATGAGTCGCTGTATTTATCAAATCCAGGACTGTTTGATGTTTTTTTTTTTTAATAGATTGCAGTTCTCTCGTGAAATTCTCCATATTTTCACGAACATAATAGAAGTTATTTTAAAATCCATGTTTGGTAACTCCAGCTTCTGGATCACTACGCGTCAGTTTCAATCACCTTTTTCTTTGTTTTGGGTCATTTAATCTTTATTTTTCCTGAAAAGAATTAATCTAGGTTTTAATGCCAGACATTGTTTATAAAAATATGTGGAGGCTCTGTCTGGTATCTTTATCCACAGAGGATTTCTTTTCTTCTGATAAGCAAGACAAATACCAGGAGGCTATTTTTATCCCATCAAGATTGTATAGCCTTTACTCATGAGGGTTAGGGAAACGAGCAGTCTTGGGTACTTTTCGCAGATAACTGCCCAGTATACACCAAATCCAAAAGTGATTATTCTTGGATACAGCACTGGTTCTAGAAATTTCTTCACAAGAGCATAAAGATGGATGTCACTGTTCTAATTTTTCATGGAACTGCTTGGAAGATACAAACTGAACATTCATTAGTAGGAAATTGGTTAAAATGCGATATGTCTGCGTCACCAGAATACCACACAATTAAAATGTTATAGACCAATACTGAGAGAAAAATGTTTCCAACATATTCGTGAGTGGAGAAAATCAAGTTACAACATAGTATGCATGTTATCCTAGTTTTGTAAGACCAAAAAGATCTGTTAACTATATGCACAGATACCCCAAAATGTTCAGTATTGTTTACGTATGTCAGGCACGTTAGTGCCTTTTCTCCCTTATTTTGCTTATCTAAACATTTTCAGGCATTAGTTTTTAGGGAAAAAAAATCTAGTTTTACACGGGGGAAAAGAAAAAGATTCTCCAGAACACAGATGCACGATAAAAATGGCAAAAAGTAACTCACGGTAACCGTATAAATATTTGCACTTAGATATGGTATATTTAGGAAAACGCCAAGCCTCTAGGTTGACGAACAGGGACTAGCGGCTCAGAGAACAAATGCTTTAGAAGTATATAGAAGGGGGGGGGGTGCTAGAAGAGTTAACAGAGCATTAAATAAATTTCCTGAGTGGACTGGAAAAAAACGAATGTGAGAACCAAGTCAACAAGAAGGGCAGGGGTGAGAAATCACAAGATTGATCCAGAGCCATTTCAACTGGGCCTATGTCCTGTCCTACCCGTATTCTTTTTAATTATGCCCACCAGTAAATTCTCCTTTTGTCTCAGCTAGTCTGAGCTGGGTTTTCTATTTCTTATAACCGAAAACATCCTGATATAAAGAGCCAGGAGATCCAGTAGCCCACCCTAGGATCTGGTAATGACAAAGCACAGTGTTTTGTTTTGGTTTTGGTTTTGAAAGATTTTATTTATTTGTCAGGGAGACAGAGAGGGAGAGAGAGCACATAAGGAGGGGGAGTGGCAGGCAGAGAGAGAGGGACAAGCTGACTCCCCGCTAAGCAAGGAGCCCATTGTGGGACTCGATTCCAGGACCCTGGGATCATGACCTGAGCCAAAAGCAGATGCTTAACCAACTGAGCCACCCAGGTGTCCCAACAAACCACAGTGTTACAGGCGCTGGATTTCTGATGGTAACATGGAACTTAAGTATCCAATCTCCTGGAAGGTAAGGCCCAGGGGGGAATAATGTGGGAAACGTCTCTCTCCAGTAAATATACACTGAAGTAAACTGTTCAACCAAGCAAACTTGAAAGCTACTGAAACAGCTAGGAAGTGTGGGGTGGTATCCAGAATGCCCCAGAATGCTCTGTGCCTTAATGCCTTAGTTCAATGTCCAAAATGCATACTAAAATATGTTCCCCCCTTTTCCATACCCCTTCCTTATGATCTTTTATAGAATTAAAAACAAGTTTCTCTTTTTTTCATTCAGTCTGTTCCTGTCACAAGAGACCCAAAAGAGACAGGGAGATACATGCTTTACACAACTGATGATGTACGTACAGAGAAAGTCTTAAATGGTAAGATGAAAACTTAAACTTATTACTGCTGGAAAAGTGAAGATGTGCAGAGGACAGGAGCCAACTGCAAAAAAATCTGACACTCAAGTTGCAGGTTGCATGATTTTATGTATTTTTATGAAGTGGTCACTTCCTTGAGTTGTTTTATTTTTTTTTTCCTCAAATTGTTTTAAAACTTCTTACAAGGATCCTTTTCCTGGGGACGCCTGGGTGGCTCAGTCGGTTAAGCGTCTGCCTTCAGCTCAGGTCATGATCCCGGGGTGCTGGGATCGAGCCCCGTGTTGGGCTCCCTGTTTAGCAGGGGGTGTCTGCTTCTCCCTCTGCCTCTTCCCCCACTGCTCGTACTCTCTCAAATAAATTAATAATAATAATTAATCCTCTTCCTGGTACAACTGATTATGACTAACTGGGGTTAAGCTCCTTAAAATTTTTAAGTACTTATCTTATTTAGAGTAGGTTTTCCTCTCCACCAAGTTAGACATTTCCAGGGCATCTACTGTTTGTTAAGCACTGGTTGGAGGTCACGGTCATTCAGCAGTAAACAAACTTCCTGCCCCCACGGAGCTTCTTTTCTAGTGGACATGGACTTTGTCGTGTCCATCAGTACACTTTTGCTAACATCCTGACCTTACTTATCCTGTTTAAGGCCCTCCTCCGTGTAGATTAGATTGAATGTGAAGGTTCTAACTGAACCTTACTGTACCATTCTGACAGGGTTTCTAGGTCTTGAGGACTGTGAAATTTTGAGCTCTGCTGGAAACACTGGCTACATTCACACAACACATAGGTTTCCTCCAGTGGAATTCAGATGACTATAAAAAAAAATTCAGCTCACCTCTGAATTATCAAAACACAATATTTTATAAATATTCTCTGCTGTGTGGATTTTCTGATGAAAATGGTAAGTCTGCATTCTGAAGAACACTTTTACCACACTCATCACGTGTGCTGGATTTATCACCACTATGGACTCTCTGATGAACTTGAAGACGTGAACTTTTACTAAAGCCCTTACCACAGTCAAAACATTTGTAGGGTTTATCCCCCGTATGGACTCTCCAGTGGGCTTGAAGATGTGAGGTCTGATTGAAGCTCTTACCGCACATGCCGCATTTATAGGGTTTCTCTCCCGTGTGGATCCTCTGATGAACATGAAGATACGAGTTCCAGATGAAGCCTTTCCCACATTCTTCACATTTGTAGGGTTTCTCCCCCGTATGGACTCTCTGATGGGCTTGAAGATGGGAGCTCCAACTGAAACCCTTCCCACACACATCACACTTGTAGGGTTTCTCTCCAGTGTGGACTCTCTGATGGTCTTGAAGATGTGAACTCTGGCAAAAGCCCTTACCACATGTCTCACATTTGTATGGCTTCTCTCCTGTGTGGACTCGCTGATGGACCTGAAGATGGGAGATCTGAGTGAAGTACTTACCACACGTCTCGCACTTGTATGGTTTCTCTCCTGTGTGGACTCTCTGATGGGCCTGAAGATGGGAATTCCGGCTGAAGTTCTTATCGCACACATCACATTTATATGGCTTCTCTCCGGTGTGGATTCTCTGATGGGCTTGAAGATTTGAGGCCTTACTGAAGTCCTTCCCACATACCTCGCATTTATATGGTTTCTCTCCCGTGTGAACCCTCTGAGGAGGACCAGGATTCTGATTAACTAGCCTGTCACACGCCTCCCATTTGGAGGTTTTGTCTCGAGGGTGGGCTCTCTGATGGGCTTGAAGGTGTGATGTCTGATTGAAGCCTTTATCACGTATCTCACATTCAGAGGATTTCTCTCCAGTGTCGTCTACACAGCAAATGTTGAGATCTAGGCTGTGACTGGAGTCCTTCCCACACGTGTCACACTTATACAGATCCCCTCCTGGGTGGAGGGTCTCATGGATGGGAAGACAGGAGTTCTGATTGAAGCTCTTAGCACATACCTGACATCTGTAGGGCTTTTCTCCTGTGTTGACTCCCTGATGATTTTGCAGGTGTGAGCTCTGACTGAACCCCCCACCACACTTGTCATTCCTACCACATTTCTCCCCTGCATGAATGTTCTGGCAAATGCAGAACACTGAGCTGTCACCAATGTCCTCCCCACACTTACTACATATGTGGTGCCTCTCTCCTGAGTGGGTTATACTATGTTGGCATGATTTCCTCATGAAGTCTTTTCCACAATCATCGTGGCTATAAGCCTGCTTGCTTTTGTGTATTTCCCGACCATCACGATGATGTGAGATCCTTGTCATAACACAATGGTCACACTTACACTGTTTATTTTTTACATCAACTTGCTGATACCTACTCTGATGATTGTGTGTCTCTCTCAGATAGATATTCTTCCAGAACTCCCCAGTGGTCTTAATTGGAAACTCTTGTCTTCTGATATTATGGGAACTCTCCCCGTGAAGCTTCACTACCTGGTTTTCATCTTCAGAAACCTGAGGAGACTCTCCTGCCCACATCTGACAGAAGGAGTCACCTTGTTTTGGCAACCTGGACTTCTTGCTTTGCAGATTTATTACTGAGTCTTGATTTCTGGTTAATTTACTTGTAAATTGTTCCCATATCTGCCAGCATATAACATCTTCATGTAAAAGGTATCTGAATCCTGCTTTTTGGAAAGTTCCTATCTCGTTTTGATTCCTGAGTCCTGGAAGGATAAAGAGGATTCAGAGGTGAAAATGTGGACAAGTGAAATATTCCACAGGTCAGTCACCCTAAGAGACCTTATTCAACCAGCGAAGACTTGAGCTTGACTTTACCACTGGCTTTTGCATGCCTCTGGGGACGAAGAGGTGATGAGTAGGCCCCTGCCCACTAAGGGCCAAGGAAACTCATTTCCAACTGTACCCAGACTAATGTCTGAGGTCAAATGAGAAATACAAGGCTATAGACAACAAAAAGTGTCCCGGGAAGATTTTACAGAGGGGAGACTTTACTTCCTTGTCCATAACAATAATCACTTTAAATAATCCTGGCCTTTTCTGCAGCAAGTATATAAGAACTACAAAATCCTGCATATTTATAAGCCTTAAAATCATGGTTACATTACACCACCTGCAGAGTTGTGTAAGACAAGCTAAAAATGGCTAGAAAAGGCCGAATCTGTCCGTTAGTGTTTACAGATGGATTATCACGTGACGCCAAGAGTTCCCACGGAAAAAAAGGGAGGACATCCTCGAAAAGTGAAAAGAATGGATTTGTAAAAGGAAATACTTCCTCTGTCCTAATAATGAATCCTTGAAATGGTACCTTAGTTTAGCCAGTAAACACATATCAAACAAGCTGGATTTGAGAGGATTCCCCTTTATTTCAGTGAAGTCCTAATATATAATATTCAGCTGATGAATATTAGAACTAGAAAAAAACAACCCTGGAAAATGTAATCCCACAGTGGACACAGCCCATGGGGGTAAAAATCCTATGACCATCATGGCCACTTAAGTTGGCTGGATTTTCTAATAAACCTGGACAGTTAATATCATCTTTTAGATTTTGTGGGTTCATATCTGTACAAAAGGTGCTGTGGTGGTCAGCACACAAGATGGTCCCCAGTGGTCCCTGCTTCCTGGTATCCATACCTAGAGAGGTCCCCTCCCACAATGTACCAGGATCAGTCTATGAAACCAACAGAATATGGCGGAAGTGATGCTATGTCACTTCCAAAGTTAGGTCATAGAAGACATGGTGGCTTCTGCCTTCCACTCTCTTAGATCTCTAGCTCTTGGGGAAACCAGGTGCCATGTTTTGAGGACACTCAGGCAGCTGTAGGGAGAGGCCCACATGGCAAGGAACTGAGACCCCCAAACAGCAAGCAAGGAACTGAGGTATTTTGCCAACAATAATGTGAGTGAGCCCATCTTGGAAGTAGACCCTTCGGCCCCATCAAGCCCTCAGATGACTGCAGCTCTGGCAGCTCCTTGACAGCGACTTCATGAGATCCTGAGCCTGAATCACCCAGAAACTTGCCCCAAGATTCCTGGGCTCACAGAAACCGTAAAAAATGTTTGTGGTTTTAAGCCAATAAGTTTACGAGTAATTTGTTATATAGCAATAGATAGTTAATACAAATGCCACAGAATTTCGGGGGCGCCTGGGTGGCACAGCGGTTAAGCGTCTGCCTTCGGCTCAGGGCGTGATCCCGGCGTTATGGGATCGAGCCCCACATCAGGCTCTTCTGCTATGAGCCTGCTTCTTTCTCTCCCACTCCCCCTGCTTGTGTTCCCTCTCTCGCTGGCTGTCTCTATCTCTGTCGAATAAATAAATAAAATATTTAAAAAAAAAAAAGGGGGCGCCTGGGTAGCGCAGTCGTTAAAGCATCTGCCTTCGGCTCAGGGCATGATCCTGGTGATCCGGGATCGAGTCCCACATCAGGCTCTTCCGCTATGAGCCTGCTTCTTCCTCTCCCACTCCCCCTGCTGTGTTCCCTCTCTCGCTGGCTGTCTCTCTGTCACATAAATAAATAAAATCTTTAAAAAAAAAACAAAACAAAAAAAAAAACAAATGCCACAGAATTTCTAATTAGGGTAGACATTAACAATGTTCTGAAATAATCCTTTGATCATGCTACCTTATTCTGCTCATGTCAACTGTCTCCGGTAAGAGTGAAGACAGTGGGATCCACTTAGCACCGTTCTCTGTGAGCTTTTGTTTCCAAGGATCGTTAAGGGAGAAGAAACCCATTAGTTTGTGTTTCTGTGCGGTGAAAACAGACCTCAAGAATATTCTTCATAGATGGAGAAGGGCACCTAGATGGATAGACAAAATGCAGAACCCTGGGGTATTCTGATATTTGCCAAAAGAATTTTTTAAAAGATTTATGTATTTTTTTGACAGAGTGAGAGAGAGGGCAAGCACAAGCAGGAGGAGGGGCAGAGGGAGAAGCGGGCTCCCCACTGAGCAGGGAGCCTGATGCGGGACGCGTTTCCAGGACCGTGGGATCATGACTTGAGCCGAAGGCAGATGCCCAACTGACTGAGCCATCTAGGTGCCCCAAAAGAACTTCTGATAAGGAAGATGGGGATAGAACAGGCCGTAAGATCTGCTCAGCATTCTGAGGAATATGGGTTACAGAGGAGTATCCATTCGTCAAAACTCCTCAAACTGCGTACTGAAGATGTGTAAATTTAAGTTGTACCTCAGTAAAAAGACCTGTAAGACAAGTCACTTCCCATGCTGAAAATTCATCAGGCTGTACGTTTATAATTTGTGCAGTTTTCTGTATCTAAGATACGTTTCAATAAAAAGCCCAAAATCAAAAAAAATAAAAATACGGATTCGTACACGGAGGCAAAGCAACTGGGAAGCTACATATTAAGAAGCAAAGAGACAACGGTAATAACTGGGCTCCTACCTCCCAGGGTCAGGTTTATACATAGAAACAAGGGAGCGAGTCAGGCAGAGCAAGCCCCCAACGTGCCTGACTGCCTGCATGAAACCTTCATGCCGCAGAGGATACACGAAGAGGAACAGTCGAAGGACCAGGAAGACCTTCCCCTCACTACTTACACCATCCGATTGGCAGACAGATTTTTCTGGCTTTTTGTTTGTTTGATTGGGTTTTGGCTTTTGGTGCTTATATCCAGTAGGAATGACTATGATCGCTGTTATTTTAGGCTGGGTTTACCTGGGGGATATGCAAACTAAAGATGAAGGAAGGGAGGAGAGAGGCGAGGCCAGAGCAGGGAGGATGTAACTCCGTAAAGAGGGGAGGTAGCGCTCACCAAGGGTAAAGCAGAGACCACAGGTCAGGACGAGCCCAGAGGAGGCCTTCTCACTCCTGTTCAAATGGCCACCGTGAGGGTTATGGGTTGTACCAAGACAGGAGTCACGGAAGGCTGAACAAATGGAGTGACACGGGCTGACTTCCGTGACCTCGCGTGTCTGCAGAACAGACCGGCCCACGGGAGCAGGGAGGCACTGGGAAAGCTGCTGCGATGAGGCGGGGTAATGACTGGCGGGGGCTCGGGCACGGTGGCCAGCGGGCAGGTGGTGAGGACTTGGAGCTGCACGCCTCTCACCTGAAGGCCCGTCCCCTTGGGTTTCGGTCTCCATCACCCAAAGCTTCTCTTCTCTCCCCAACGGTAAGGTCTCTAATCTGAACTGTTCGTATCCTATGGAAAAGAAATGGCACGTGTACAACGTGAGTAAATTGAAGGCAAAAATTGGAATTCCAGAATTACAATCCCCATGCTCTTTAAGTCGTGTTTCCCCAAATTCCGACCGCGGCCTGCCGTACGAAGTACCTTGTACGCCGTGAGCCAGTCCGCAAGCACGGAGATGTGTCGACCTCCGCCTAACCACTGCCTACTGCGGCCACACTTCCTTTGCTGCTTCCGCCCACAGTCTCTAGCGCACATCCTGGTGACAAGGAGCTACGCTATTTCTGACCGATCTCATTCAACACAATAATGACGTCACCCATCAACTGATTTTAACCTCCCAAGATGTTGCAACTGTCATCTGACAAAAAAACAGACAAGGTACAGACAAGGTGTCCTGCAGGAATGAGGAACCTGAGACACCCCGCCCCCCCAAGTTTCGGGAAGCACTGTAAGAGTCCCAAAGTCTTAAATATTGGAAGGGGGCTGGCGTTGAGGCAGAGAGAGCCCCTGTCCTCACCCACAGAGAGCAGGTTCCTGAAGTTCTCCAGCATCACGTCCCGGTACAGCTTCCTCTGGACGGGATCCAGCAGCCCCAGCTCCTCCTCCGTGAAGACCACCGCCACGTCCTTGAACGTCACCGCCTCCTACAACACCAAGCACACGCGACCTCAATCTCATAACCAATGGCCAGTGGGGAAAGGCAGCACTAAGAAGGTGGGGGGGGGGGTGCCCGGGTGGCACAGCGGTTAAGTTTCTGCCTTCGGCTCAGGGTGTGATCCCGGCGTTCTGGGATCGAGCCCCACATCAGGCTCCTCCGCTATGAGCCTGCTTCTTCCTCTCCCACTCCCCCTGCTTGTGTTCCCTCTCTCGCTGGCTGTCTCTCGCTCTGTCAAATAAATAAATAAAATCTTTAAAAAAAAATAAAAATAAAAA
>NW_024424341.1:53288593-53357006 GCF_017311325.1 Ursus maritimus | reverse complement strand
AAAAATAAAAATAAAAAAAATAAAACATTAAAAGCTAATTTAAAAATTAAAAATAAAAGCTAAAAAATAAAAATAATTAAAAATAATTTCAAATTTAAGTTAAATTTTAAAATTTAACTGCAATTTGAAAACTGAGGGTTGCAGAAGGGAGGGGGTGGGGGATGGGTAACCGGATGACGGGCATTAAGGAGGGCACGTGCGGTGATGAGCACTGGGTGTGATATGCAATTAATGAATCGTTGAACACGACATCAAAAGCTAATGATGTACCATGTGTTGGCTAGCTGAACATAATAAAAAAAAGAAGAAGAAAACAACCAATTACGAATAATCCCTGTATATTTAACTTGGTGTCATTTGTGAGTATTCCTATACTAAGTGCCCTAGAACAGTAACTCTAGAATCATGGGGTATATATATTTTAGAATTTGATAGATACTGCCAAATAGTCCCAGAGATGTTAGGTCAATTTAGGCCGAACAGGGTCAAATAATTTTTGTCTTTCCTTTCTGCTTCACACCGTCCCTAAGTCAAGGGACTGTCACTTTGTTACAATTTGACAAGCCAGCAGGTCACACGTCCTGGGGAGCTATGCAAAGGACCCTCCGCACTGTAAAGGAACATGCCGCCTCTCCAAGACAGCATTCAAAGCGGTAAAGTGCTCAGTTTTTCATGCTCTAATACCTATTTAAATCCCCAGGCTGTGGCCTTCACAAGTTGTAAGATCTTCAACAGACAAATCCTTAACCTACTTCCTCCCCTGTGTGATGGTATCCATACTGGAAGATTCCTAGCCATGGAAATGAATATACATAACGTTCTTATAACTGTACCGCCCAATTCAGTAGCTACGTGACTCACATGTGACCATGTAAATGTAAATTTTAAATTCCATAAAATTAAAACTTCACTCCCTCCATTGCACCAGCCACATTTCAAGTGCTCAAGAACCACATGTGGCTGGTGACTACCGTATCGGACAGGACAATACAGACGATCTCCATCGTCGCAGAAGTTCCCTGCAACATATAAACTTGCCACAGAGTAGGTCACTAGATGCTAATTTTTATTAATATAATTATAATTGATACGGCAAGTATCCGAGCACACTTTCACATTGATTTAGTCACCCCTGCTTTCTTTTGATTATTGTTTGCATGGCTTATCTTTTTCCATCCTTTTACTTTTCAACCTGCTGATACCCTGATATCCGAAGTGAGTTTTTTTTTTTTTAATTTGAACATCTAATTAGTTTTATAAAGTGATTCATGAATAAGGTAGCAGCCCATCTAGCAAGTAGAAGGGAGCCCCCTGAGGTGTTTCTTATAGACTGCATACAGTTGGGTCATATTTTTTTTAAAGATTTATTTATTTATTATTTTAGAGAGAGAGATGGGGGGCAGGGGCAGAGGGAGAGAGAGAGAATATCAAGCAGACTCCGTGGTGAGTGCAGAACCTGATGCAGGGCTTGATCTCATGACCTTGAGATCATGACCTGACCCCAAATTGAGAGTAGGATGCTTAACTGACTGAGCCACCCAGGGGCCCTGGGTCCTATTTGTTTTTAATTTTTATTTCTTTCCAGTATAGCTGGCAACAAATGCACTAGTTTCCTTCATTAGAGAATGTCTTTGATTTTCCCTTCATTCTCAAAGGATATCCTTACTGGGTACAGAATTCTGAGTTGACAGTTCTTTCCATTCAGCACTTTAAAAATAGTGTGCCCCTTTCTTCTGGCCACCACGGTTTCTGATGAGAAATCCACTGTCTTTGAATGTTTTTTCCCTTATGGCTAAGAAGTCATGTCTCTCTGACTGCCTTCAAAATGTTTTTCTTTGTTGTTAGTTTCCAGAAGTTTTACTAGACCATGTCTTGGTGTACTTCTTTTTTTCTTTTTTTTTTTTTAATATTTTAATGCAGTACTTTTTATTATGGTAAAATACACCATAAAGTTCACCATTTTAACCATTTTTAAGTGTTCAGTTCAGTGGTGTTAAATACGTTCACACCATCCCCTCCAGAATGTTCTCATCTTCCCCAACTACAACTATCCCCATTAAATACTGACTCCATATTCCCTGCTCCCCCCAGTCCCTGGCAACCTCCGTTCTGCTTTCTGTCTCTATGACTCTGACTACTCTCCATACTTGATATAAAGGGAATCATACAGTCTTGGTCTTTTTTTTATAATAATTTTTTATTATGTTATGTTATGTTAGTCACCATACAGTATATCCTTAGTTTCTGATGTAGTATTTCCACGATTCATTATTTGCGTATAACACCCGGTGCACCATGCAACTCTTTTTAGCTATTATTACTGCCTTTATTATTGCTACTACTGTTATTAATGACAACAATGAAAAGGGGGGAAGACCCCAGAACAGTCTGTGTGTTTATCTTCCTCATTATCCTGAGCTTAACGAAACATCTAGTTTGAACAAGAAGTCAAATTACTTTTACAAAAAGCAAAACCAAGACAATACTTTTCTTCCCCCACAACTGAGTTTTTAAAGTTAAAAAAGACAGTAGACGTGTTGGTGTATTTCTTTGGGTTTACCCTGCTTGGAATTCACTCAGTTTCTTGAATCTGTAGGTTTGTCTTCTGTCAAATTTGGGAAATTTTCAGCCATATTTCTTCAAATACTTCTTCGGTCCCACCCTCTTCCTCCTCTCCTCCTGGGACCCCGATGACATGAATGTTACTTATTTGTTACAGTCCCCTGGGTCCCTGAGACTGCTATTTTTTTCAGTATATTTTCTCTCTTTTATTCATATTAAATAATTTCTATCATTCTATTTTCAAGTTCTTTCCTCTGTCCCTTCATTCTGCTATTGAGCCCATCCATAGAATTTTTAAGTTTCTTTTACTGTATTTTTCAGTTCTCAAATCTCCATTTGGTTCTCCTTTATAGCTTCTATTTCTTTTTTTTTTTTTTTTAAGATTTTATTTATTTACTTGACAGAGAGAGACAGCCAGCGAGAGAGGGAACACAAGCAGGGAGAGTGGGAGAGGAAGAAGCAGGCTCCCAGCGGAGGAGCTTGATGTGGGGCTCGATCCCAGAGCACCGGGATCACGCCCTGAGCCGAAGGCAGACACTTAACGACTGCGCCACCCAGGCGCCCCTATATCTTCTATTCCTTTGCTAAGATTGTGGCTTTTTTTTTTTTCATTTTTCCAGCATGTCTGTAATTGCTTATTAAAATATTTCTAGGATAGCTGCTTTAAAAACTTTATCAAATGGATGAATCTAGAAGACATTATGCTAAGTGACTAATAAGCCAGTCACAAAAAGGACTGTGTATATAATTCTACCTACGTGAGGTATCTAGAAGAGTCAAATACATAGAGACAGAAAGTAAAATGGTGGTTTCCAGAGACTGGGGTAGGGGGGTGGAAATAGGAGTTACTGTTTAATGGGTACAGAGTTTCAGTTTGAAGATGAAAAAGTTCTGGAGATGTGTGGTGGTAATGGTTGCACAACACTGTGAATGTACTTAACGTCACTGAGTGGTACACCGAAAACCACTTAAAATAATATATATTAGGTATACTGTACCACAATAAAAAGGTCTTTGTCAGGTAACTAACACTTTATATCACTTATAACTGAGAACTAACATCAGTGAGCGTCGCTTTACTGTGTCTGTTGATCGTCTTTCGTACAAGTTAAGATTTCTCTGGTTCTTGGGGCGCCTGGGTGGCACAGCGGTTGAGCGTCTGCCTTCGGCTCAGGGCGTGATCCCGGCGATCTGGGATCGAGCCCCACATCAGGCTCTTCTGCTATGAGCCTGCTTCTTCCTCTCCCACTCCCCCTGCTTGTGTTCCCTCTCTCGCTGGCTGTCTCTATCTCTGTCGAATAAAAAAAAAAAAAAAAAGATTTCTCTGGTTCTTGTATACCGCATGATTTTCCACTGAAACTTGAACATGTTGAGTATTATGAGACTCGGGATTTCATTTACGTCTTCTGTTTTACTAGGTCTCCTCTGACACATCTCTCAAAGGGGAAGGGAGGCAGAGCTTTGTTACTGCCAGCTAGAGAAGATAAGATCAGATTCTCCACTTGGCCTCTGTTGACACCTGGTGGGGTGAGAAGGTCACTACTTCCAGGCTAAGACTTCTGGCCCCTTACTAGGTCTATGCGGATAGTACAATACCCTGGCTGAAAGGGGCAGAGTTGGGTTGTTACTGTTCCCCATTGGCTTCTACTGACATGAGGGATGGTGGGGGTTTGCCTCAACTCCGCTGGGTAGTAGTCAAAGCCCTGACTGTCCACTAGGCCTCCTCGGACACCACCCATGCCGGGAAAAGGAGAGGCAGCTCATTACTGCTGGGTGAGTGTGGAAGTCCAGGCTCCCACATTGTCTCCACTGACACCATAGTGGCGGGTGGGTACTCATTACTCCCTTACAGGGAGGTTGGGGTGGCTCATTACAGCCTGGCAAGGCGGGAAGTCTAGCCTCCTTGTTAGAGCCTGGCAGGGGCGGGTGTGGGGCTGCAGGGGTTTTTTTGTGGTTGAAAAAGAGCAGTTACTACCTAAAAGTTTTCTATCTTGCTAAGCTGCCCTTTCCTCACCCTCTGACCAAACAGAGAAGGCTTTCTTGGGCTTTTTTGGTCTGAACTCATTGGTATTTCCATGCTGCCATCTTCTCTAGCACTAAGTCTGGGATACATGAGGCAAAAAGAAAACCCAAGTCACTCACTGCCATGTCACTCCTCAAGTCTTAGGTCCCTAGCCAGTCTGCCTTCTCGCCACCTTTCATGTTTGCTTTACATACAACATCCAGGATTTTTAGCTGTACTTAGTGAGAAGAATAGGGAAAAGTACGTCTCCTCCATCTTTCCAGAAGTGGCAGTCTCCAGAATTGCTTTTTTGAGAACAGAGCTTTTATGTAGGAAAACTGTTACAACAATGTCCTGTAAAACATTTTTAAAAAATCTTAGGGGTGCCTGGGTGGCTCAGTCGGTTAAGCATCTGACTCTTGATTTCAGCTTAGGTCATGACCTCAGGGTTGTGAGATTGAGCCCATGCGTCACACGAAGTCTGCTTAAGATTCTCTCCCTCTCCCTCTGCTCCTCCCTGTCCCAGGCTCTCTCTCTCTCAAATAAATAAATCTTTTAAAAAAAAATCTGAAACTACCTAAATGTCTAGGATTAGGGAATTTTTTTTTAAGGAACATCAATTTATTGAAATATGATGCAGTCGTCAAAAATGCAGGTGACAGAAACCTCTGTTTCTGGCTATAACAGAATAACTGGTACTAAACACGCCCTCCTATCATAAGTAGTAAAATAGAAAAAAATATGAAACAAACTGCTTTCAGGCTCTGAAAGCACAATACTTCGATCTCTGAAAGGAAGGACACAAATGAGGTGAGCCCTATGATCACCCTACATATTTGCCTGTCGATAACTTTTGAGCTGCAAGTGCAAGAAGGGGGAACCCAAACAGAGCCCTGCATTGAAGAGACAGGAAAACCAGAATGGGGAGACCGGATGGTGGAAAATGCAGAGCAGAGTTCCAGAGAGAAGAGAATTATGCATAAGAGAAGCACTGGAAAGCCGCACAGTAATCCTTTGAGTCTGCTGCTAAGAACCAAACTGCACATAGAGGACGAAAGCCCACAGGTCAGGCAAGAAGTATCTGGGGAGTGACGGGCTGAATGGTTCCCAGAGCTCACTAGGACTTAGAGGTGTCTGAATTCCGAAGAGCCAAAATGGAAAGCCCTCACTGACCATTAGGGACATATGGCAGCAACTGAAGGGCCACGCTTTAGTCGAAGGGCTAAACTATCGCTAGAACAGAGGTTCTCGACAGCTGACATTTTACACCAGGCAATTCTTTATGCTGGGGGCTATCCTGTGCACTCTAGGTCGTTTAACAGCATCCCCGGCCTCTGCCCAGTAGTTGTCAGTGGTACCCACCCTCTAGTCCTGACAATCCAAAATGGCCAGACACTGCCAAGTGTCCCAGGGTGGGGGCAAAACTGCTCCTGAGAGGCACTGCTCTGGAATAAAGATCACTCTAGACCCATCCTAACCAAGTTTAGAAAACAAGGTTCCAAGACAATTATCATATGGTTTCACTCATTTATGGAACATAAGAAATAGGAAGATCGGTAGGGAAGAAAGGGAAGAATGAAGGGGGGTGGTAATCAGAAGGGGGAATGAACCACGAGACACTATGGACTCTGGGAAACAAACTGAGGGCCTCAGAGGGGAGGGGGGTAGGGGATTGGGATAGGCCGGTGATGGGTAGTAAGGAGGGCACATATTGCATGGAGCACTGGTGTTATACACAAGTAATGAATCATGCAACTTTACATCAAAAACTTGGGATGTACTGTACGGTGACTAACATAACATAATAAAAAATTATTATATAAAAAAAAAAGAAAACAAGGTTCCAAAGAATCTAACTGAACCAAAGGAACTTATGACTATCTGATTATTAGAAGAAAATTGCACTTGCAAAGTCGATGCTCATTCATAATAAAAACTCTGAGTAAAGTAGGACTAGAAGGGAACTTCCTCAACCCCAGTGATGGACATCTACAAAAAACCCACCAGGTGATGGAAGACTGAAAGCTTTCTCCCTAAGATTAAGAACAAGGAAAGGGGGGCGCCTGGGTAGCGAGGTCGTTAAGCGTCTGCCTTCGGCTCAGGGCGTGATCTTAGCGTTTCGGGATCGAGTCCCACATCGGGCTCCTCCGCTGGGAGCCTGCTTCTTCCTCTCCCACTCCCCCTGCTTGTGTTCCCTCTCTCGCTGGCTGTCTGTCACATAAATAAATAAAATCTTAAAAAAAAAAAAAAAGAACAAGGAAAGGATATATATGGCAAAATTGTTCTAACAGTTTTAGCCAGTGCAATAAGAGAAGAAAAAGAAGTCTACACAATGGGGACAGGAATGGAAAAAATAAGACTCTTCATTTACTGATGACCGTGCAGAAAATCCTGACAGGCTAGAAAAATGTTTCTTGATTTAATATGCAAATTTAGCAAAGTCAAGATACAAAAGTCAATTATATTTTTACATTCTAGCAACAAATAGATATTGAATTTCAAAAAACAACAGCATTCCGAATAGCACCCCAAAACATAAATCACTCGGGGATAAATTTAACAAGACACAGATAATAAATTCACATGTTGAAAGCTATAAAACGTGACTGAGGGGAAGAAATAAGACCCAAATAAATGAAAGAAGATCTAAATGCTCGTGGGTCAAAAGGACTTGTATTGAGAATATTAAAAGACCTATTAAAATTCAATTCAAATATAAACAACTTAGTTTAAAAATAAGCAAAAGAATTGAACACACCTTTCAAAAAGAAGATATGCAGAGGACCAAAAGCAGAAAAAAGACATTCGACATCTCAAGCATCAGGAAAATGCAAATGAAAGCCACCATGATATATCACAACACAACTGTCATTAGGATGCCTAAAATTTAAGACTGAAAATATCAAATGTTAGAAAAAACGTGGAACCAACTGGAACTCGAACACATTGCTGGAAGGAATATAAAATACGCAACCACAATGGAAAGTGATTTGACAATTTCTTAAAAAGTTAAGCATATAACCCAGAGGTTAGGTTCTCCTCCTAGTTATTTATCAAAGAGAGAGAGAAAGCCTGTGTTCACCCAAAAATCTAGTGTACAAATGCTTAAAGGAGTTTATTTACAACAGCCAAAAACAAGGAGCAACCCAAACGTCCATCAATGAGTGAATGGATAAGCAAATCGTGGTACACCCAACCATGAAATACTACGCAGCAATAAAAAGAACTGTTGGCTTGTGTCCAAAGACATTATGATGAACGAATGGAGCCAGACACGAAACGAGTACGTACCGTATAACATCATTTACATGACGTGGGGGAACGTCATCAAAAAGACATGATTTCCAAATGAGCCGGCAGCTGGACCCTGGCCCTCGGAGGCTCCGCGCCGCCCCCCACCCCATCCTTGGAATGTGGGTTCTGCTGGTCTTTCCTGCTCCCGGGGGCTGCTCCATGGACACAGCCTTGAGATAATGACATGGTGTTGAAAACACCTGCATGGTATACATGACTGAGGACAGTTAGGGCTTCTTTATAAACTTTGGGGAATTGGAGGGCAGCTGAGGGGATCCAATTGTCTCGCTGCCGCCCAAGACAAGCCTCATAGCTAAGTTCCCTTTGCTTAGTAAAACTGCCACCTACCAACCTGGGGTGGCCCGCCCCTTTCTTCCCTCTTTCCCTGCCTCCCATATATGGGGGCCCATATCAGATTACGCCTGGGAAGCGCCCGAGGGGGTTGAGGACCAACGTACGAAACTCAAGTAACTGAAGATTAATCTAATCTGTGGTGACATAAAGTAAACTGGTCATTGCCTACAGCCAGATGTGTGGGACTGGGATTAACTGGGAAGGGACATGAGGGAACCAGAACTCTGAGTGGTGACAGAAAAGGTTTACATCTAGATTGCGGCGGTGGTCATGAGGGTGTGCATATTTGTCAAAACTGATCAAATGCTTTATTATACGGAAATCATAGGTAAACTGTAACTCAAAAGATGATTTTTTTTAAGATTTTATTTTTATTTATTTGAGAGAAAGAGATGGAGCGAGCACACACAGGGGAAGGGGCAGAGGCAGAGGGAGAAGCAGACTCCCCACTGAGCAGGGAGCCCAATGTGGGGCTCGATCCCAGGATCCTGAGATCATGACCTGAGCCGAAGGCAGACGCTTAACCGACTAAGCCTCCCAGGTGCCCCTAGAAGCCCTTCTAAGACGAGCACATAAAAGAATTTTGAATCATAAAAAACTCAAGTGATAACAATAAGAAAAAAAATAAAATCAGAAACTGTACATATAGTGCAATTATGGCTCGGGGCGTGATCCCAAGGTCCTGGGATCTAGCCCCGCATCGGGCTTCCTGCTCTGCGGGAGCCTGCTTCTTCCTCTCCCACTCCCCCTGCTTGTGTTCCCTCTATCTCTGTCGAATAAATAAATAAAATCTTTAAAAAAAAAAAAGATGGTTTTCCTTTAGGCAACTTGTTGATGAAGCAGGTGCATGATGTCTGCTTGATGAGCCATAAATCAGGCTTTTGCTTTTCAACAAAATTTATGTATCTTCACGCTGACTTAGAAAGAAATTGAAAGTGGCGAGGTGCCTGGGTGGCTCAGTCGGTTGAGCGTCTGCCTGCAGCTCAGGTCATGATCCCGGGGTCCCAGGATCGAGCCCCATATAGGGCTCCCTGCTCAGTGGGGAGACTGCTTCTCCCTCACCCCACTCATGCTCTCTCTCTCTCAAATAAATAAATCTTAAAAATAAAAAAATCTAGGGGCGCCTGGGTGTCTCAGTGGCTAAGCGTCTGCCTTCGGCTCAGGGCGTGATCCCAGTGTTCTGGGATCGAGCCCCGCATCAGGCTCCTCCGCTGGGAGCCTGTTTCTTCCTCTCCCGCTCCCCCTGCTTGTGTTCCCTCTCTCGCTGGCTGTCTCTATCTGTCGAATAAATAAATAAAATCTTAAAAATAAATAAATAAAATAAATAAATATAGCACGGGGAAAACAGCTGACATATGCAGTCTGGTAACGCGGGTTTTTTTTTTTAATTTTCTGATATCTATAAACTTCTGAGCTATCATTTGCGAAATGAAGATGATGCTAAAAGAAAACCAAAGCTAAAGCCAAAACAAAAGTGAAGGACAGAAACAGAAAAGAGAACCAACAAAAAAATAAGTAACTCGCACATAACAAATGCCCGTTTTCCTCCTTTATCCTTCCCAGCGAACAGAAAAAAGATGCGTCTCGTCTTTGAGAAAAAGGCATGTAATTTTGATAAAAAATCAAAACTCAACTCACCTGAAACTTGGTCATTCTCTCCTGCTGCTCCTGGGAGAGGGCAGGGTCCTGGGAAGGCAGAACCGGCAAAGAAAGGGGCATGAGACGCGGGCCCGGCCCAGATGGCTGTTCTGTGTGAGTTTCAAACAAATGTGTGCCTCAAATCTGTCACCCGCAAAAGCGAATAATAGCACTTCCCTCGTGTGATTGCTGTGAGGGTCAACATGTGAGCAGGGGGAGAAACTCATGGCTGACTCCCCTGCAACCGCAAAAAAAAAGCAGGCGACTTAAATTTATAAATGCGTCTTTGCAAATGTCTTCTGACATCATTTCCAGTAAAGGAATCTTTTATCAGACATCCAGAGCCTGTCCAAGTCTTTCTTTCTTCTATTTATCCATCTATCTATTATTTAAGTAAACTCTACCCCCAACGTGGGGCTCGAACTCACGACCCTGAGATCAGCCAGGCGCCCCTTACAATTCCTAGTCTTTAGAAATTCACTTTTATCACTGTAGAGCCCGTAATTCTGATGGGCGATATTACTTAATAATCTGTTGTCTTGAAATGATGTTTACTTGATGTTTACTTGACATCAGTATCCGGTTTTGTAAAAGGTATGAATACTTGAGTTTTCCTCGCGCGGCTAGATAAGAGTCTCAGTGGTACCTGCCCCTCTCCTATGCTAACCGTAGCAAAGAAAAACTAATTAAAAGTATGACTTCTAGATGTTTTCATCTGAAACACAAACTTGGCAGTCTCTCATTTAAATGAATAATATTCACAGATCCTAACTTACAGCGTTGCTCTGGGGATTACGTGAGCAGGTCTAGCAGCCCTGCCGAAGCAAACCCAAAGACAGAAAGGGAATTAGTGGCTGCCAGGGGCTCGGAGAGCGGGGAGTGAGGGGTGATGGCGAAGGGGTGTGGGGTTTCCTTTTGGGGCGATGAAAATGTTCTGCAACTAGATAGTGGTGGTGGTTATAAAACCCTGTGAATATACTAAAAACCAGGGAACTGTACACTTTAAAAGGGTGCATGGTATGATATGTGAATGATACCTAAAGTTAAAAAAAAAAAAACAGAAAAAAAAAGAAAAGAAAAAAAGCCTTGGCTCAGTGCCTGGCACATTACATAAACTCTCAGTAAGTGATGGTATGATGATTACTGTTCCCATTTAATGGATGAGGAAGCAGGGGATTCGCAAGATTAAGTCACTGAAGGTCACAGAGCTTGGTGAGAGATGACAATGAACCTGAATCCAGCTGTGACTCCAGAGCTGGAGTTTTTATCCGATCTCCATGTTTCTAACCACAAACACAAAGAGGACGTAGGTAGGAAGGCTGTCTGTCCTTGGGGATGACAGAGAAGGGAGCCCGAGGGCACAGGTCTGCGGAAACTGACCTGCTGGGCGATACTAGAGCCCGTTCGTCGGGATTCCACCATCGACTCTTCTGGCTTCCTAGCTCTTTGTGCCTAGTTACACATCTGTAAGATGGGCTCATAACAGTTTCTAGCACCTAGAGCCGTTAGGAGGTTTCCGTGAACACAACACACACAAGTAAGTGTCCAAAAGGCGACAGCCACTCATGTTCGGGTCTCCTACTCCAGACAGACATGCTCGAGGAGATGAGAGCAACGGATCCACTTCTCAAAGCCGGGAAGAAATCTCAGTTCGTAACACCAACTCCCTGGTCCTGGCTCCTTTCTGCTTCCCCCGACTGCTCTGCTCAGTTACAGGGTTTGGCAGGGAGACCTGACCTTTCACAGTGTTTAGTGGGAGAAAGCAAGCGAGGTCTGGGGTCCCTGGCTCAGCTCTCCGCTTCTGGACTCTGAGAAGCCTTCCATCCCCTGGGGGCAACCGAGGCGATAATTAGAGGCTTAAGCATCTGTTTTGCCTATGAGATGATTAACACACCTTTTCCTCCCCAGCACCCGGAACATACTGAGTACTCAAAACACAAGGAATCAAAAAATGACTGAAAAAACACTCCATCGGGCAAGGATTGGACCTCTCGATCTCTGAGGTTCCTCTGAGCTGTAAAATTCTGAGGCTGTTCCTAATTGGGAGGAGGAGAGGACAAACTATCTTCCAATTTCTTCCTCTGGGTTTATTTGCTTTGTTCAAGCAAAATCACGGTCATCCTTAAAAGTAAAATAATCGTAAAAGGGTCAATCATGGGCTGTGGATAAAGCAAACCCCATTTAGGTATTTACTTAATTCTTAAAGTTACTTATCTGTTTATTTATTTATATTGCACCATCAGTTCCTCACTCAAACGTTATTCCACGGACATATTTAGGTAACTGAAACCCCCCACCCCACCACTTCCCTTTTCCTCCCATTTACTCCCCTTTTATCCTCGGTGTCAGAAACTCCCTAACGGATTAATGCATGTTTTAGTTATTCATCTTGCTCATATCTATCCAACGTTTTAGAAGGTAAGCTGCATTATTTTGGTCACTACTCTTTCTCCAGTAGCAGGCACTTAAAACAGATTTGTTTTGGGGCGCCTGGGTGGCGCAGTCGTTAAGCGTCTGCCTTTGGCTCAGGGCGTGATCCCGGCGTTCTGGGATCGAGCCCCACATCAGGCTCCTCCGCTAGGAGCCTACTTCTTCCTCTCCCACTCCCCCTGCTTGTGTTCCCTCTCTCTCTGGCTGTCTCTCTCTGTCAAATAAATAAATAAAATCTTATAAAAAAAAAAACCTTTGTTTTAAGATTCATATATATATATATATGAATGACCCAATGAACAGTTCATGAAGACACATCCTGTATTATATTAGCTGAGAGCCTCATTACTACTCACCAAGCACATTCATTCACACGTGCAACCAACACTCACTGAGCATCTGCTACGTGCCAGGCACAATTCCATACATTAAAGATACAGCAGTGAACAAAGTCCCTGCTCTCATGACGCTGATATCATAGTTGAGAAGATCTATAATTCACCAACCAACAGATAAGCGGAGCATGTGTCAGCCGGTGATTGACACTGTTAAGAAAAACATGGCGGCGGGGAGAAGGGGTGATGGGGCTGGCGGTGCCATGTGAAGACCTGATGGGTTCAGTTCAGTGGCGTGGCTACTGGCTGAGTGATCCTCTGGGGACCACTTATCCTCTTGTACCTCAGCTGTAACAGGGCTCTTCTGAGGAATTAATGAATTAATGCACACAAAGCACTGGAAACTGCCTGACTCTTCAGAAGCTCCCAATAAATGCTAGTTATTGTTTTCACCACCTCCGTTAGTATGAGGTGGTGAGAAATGCACAAATGATGCCTTAGTGCTGGTCTGTTCCTAAACGAGATTGTTCCAGGACATGGAAGTATTATCAGTACATGTCTGTCCATTTTTGGATGCTCTGTATTCAGCCACTATGTGGCTTCTGTATACAGCCACACAGTGAGACAAAGGACAAAAAAAATCTCTCTATGAACCGTTGCTACTGTTTTGTCACTTAATTTGACTTCAGGAAACCAAGAGCAAATTAGATTCCAAAGGCACAAACTAAATTTGTCACGTTCTTTCTTTAATTGCAACTTTTAAAAAACGATTTTATTTATTTATTTGAGAAAGAGAGAGAGCACGCACACACGAGGGGGATGGGGGAGAGGGAGAGAGAGAATCCAAAGCAGACTCCACGCTGAGCTTGGAGCCTGACACAGGGCTCAGTCTCATGACCCTGAGATCACGATCTGAGCCAAAATCATCAAGAGTTGGACGCGGAACGGACTGAGCCACCCAGGTGCCCCCCTCTAACTGCAGCTCTTACAGGGCCCCTAGCTTTCTCACTAACCACATTCTCCTAATCACCACGTAAAAACTTTGGAATTGTTTATGTCCTCTCTCCCTCGACCTCCATATGCTTATGATAATCTAGTATAAATCCTCTTGCCTCAATGTCTGGATTTTTTGCATTAAAATATTCAAGCAAAAAAAAAAACGGTGGGAGGATTATATAACAAGGGTAGTAAGGAGGGCACGTATTGCATGATGCACTGGGTGTTATACGCAACTAATGAATCGTCGAACTTTACATCAAAAACCAGGGATGTACTGTATGGTGACTAACATAATAAAAAAATATTATTATAATAAAACATCCAATTCATATCAAAAAAATAAATGGAACAGGCAGGAAACAAACAAACAAAAAAAGATGGACAAAACTTGGACTAACATTGAAGGCTGGCCAAGGTTGATGGATGTAAGAATTCATTATAGCACTTTGTATCTGTGTTTGAAAATGTTCACAATCACAAGTTACCAAATGTAAAAGTACCACAAGTATGATACAACTCCCGAGAAGCATAGAAAAATGCAATATACACAGAAACAACTTAAAAGAAATACATTAACATGTTCACAGGTCTTTCCACATCCTGGGATTATGGATCATTTTTGGCCTTCTTCGTCTATTTCTCGAATTCTCAAAGACAAGCACAAACTACCACCATAATCAGAGAACAAACATAATGTCACAGAAAATAAGAAAGAAATTAAATGAGCATAGCTTTCAGGTCCCAAATTATCACCAACTGGCCTCCCTCCTTCGGTCATAAGGATTACTGTAGAGGCCAAGTTTTGGGAGCAGGCTTGAGCAACGGAACCTTGAGCAAGGCAAAAGGGCCCACAGTGGGGCGCCTGGGTGGCTCAGTCGTTAAGCGTCTGCCTTCGGCTCAGGGCGTGATCCCCGCGTTCTGGGATCGAGCCCCGCATCAGGCTCCTCCGCTGGGAGCCTGCTTCTTCCTCTCCCACTCCCCCTGCTTGTGTCCCCCCCCCCCACTCTCGCTGGCTGTCTCTCTCTGTCAAGTAAATAAATAAAATCTTAAAAAAAAAAAAAAAAAGGCGCACAGTGACCACTGAGCTAATGCAAACAGACTCATTAAGGGACCCACCTCAAAATGGCCACAGTCCCTAAATAACCAGTGGGCTACTTACAACCAGGCCCAGTTCCTAAGATTACCAGAAAAGGGAAAATTCCATACAGCCCCATACTCCCTCATTTGGCCCTGTAACTGTGGCCTTTCACCACCACGCAGGAGTAAAGTTTCTCCTTTGCTGTCTTGCCTGCTCCTTCCTTGCAGGGTATTCAATAAACTTCTATCTCCTCTGTTCTGCCTTAGATGAATTCTCTCACCCCTGGGCTGCTGGACTCCACCCCATTGGGATGTCCCACAATTACCATTTTAGGGCTGAAAAAGTGTATGGCATAAAGGTTAAGAACCCAGACTGCCTGTGCTCAAATTCCCAGTTCTGTCTCTTCCCTTTTGTTTGACTTCGGGAAAATAAATCACTTAAGTTCTTCACCTAT
Source organism: Ursus maritimus (assembly GCF_017311325.1). NCBI lineage: Eukaryota > Metazoa > Chordata > Mammalia > Carnivora > Ursidae > Ursus > Ursus maritimus. The sequence goes on along the minus strand of NW_024424341.1, from coordinate 53,341,860 downwards.
CAACGCTGTCATCTGTAAAATACAGATAATCACAGTATCTTTGTGTGTGAGGAAGATTAAGCCAACTAATGCAGAGAAAGCCTATAGAGGACTATCTGGCACTCAGCATGTTACCAAATTGGTATTACTCGTTCATCAACACATCGTCTCATCTGACCTCCTATTAATTCTATAAACATATGAACGAGTGCCCAGTAGAAAAATATCTGCTTACAGGTGAAGGAAATCTGCTCAGCGGGGACTTTTCTCCCTCTGCTTCTGCCCCTCCCCACCGCTCGTGCTCTCTCTCTCACATAAATAAATAAAATCTTTTTTTTTTTTTTTTTTTTTTAATGGCACAGCATGTGAACTTCTCCCACGGTGGGACACTGTTACCAGGAGGCAGGGGGTCACTCCCTCCTCCTCTCTGCACCCTCTGAGAACTCCGGGGCGGAGAAGGGAAAGGAGGCTGGGAGATGTGACAATTTTTTCCCTCTGGTCCAGGATAAATCACGGTGGACAATCCCAGGCACCAGCTGGGGTGAGACCAATCCTTCCTTTTAAAAAGGAGGGGTGGGGTTGTGGGGAGTCATGAGGAATCCTAAGCAGCCCTGCACCTCTGAACCCACCCCGGGCTCACAGAAGTTTTCAGGGACTGAGCGCTTCTCGGAAAGAAATCGCAGATTGGTAACCACCGGCCACCGTTCCCGTGCCAGCACCGCTTCCGAGCGTCTTTACATCTATTTAATTCACGTAAACCCCACTACACGCCTCCTACGGAGGAACTACCCTTAATTCCACTTAACGAGCGAGAAACGGAGAAATTTAGCAAGTCTACGAACATATCGCTAGAAGGCGGCAGAGCGCGAAGTGGGGAAGGCGAGGGAAACCGAGGTCGCGATCCCCGCTAGCCCCGAACTCTGGGACGCGCGACCCGCCCTAAAACCCAGGTGACGCCCCCCCCCACCCCGCCGCCCCTGCCCTCCGCGGCTCCTATTCCCTGAGGGCGAGGGCGGCACCTGCGGGTCCCACGCCCAGGCGAGATCGGCAAAGACGCAAGGGCTCGGCACTCACTCACCTCCCAGGAGGTACCGCTGACCGGGATTTCGCCCCGCCGCAGCTCAAGTGCCCGGACCCGACGCCGCTCCCGGACCAGCTTTCCCAGAACCCCTGGCGGAACAAGGGCTGACAGCGCCTCCCGACGGTAGCGGAAGTGGCTCTGACTGCGGCGCGCTCGCGGACTACATTTCCCAGAATCCTCAGCAAGGCAGCGCTTACGGTAGGTTGCCACTTTTTTACCCCTTAAATGTATAAACTGTTGCAATTCAGTGCGTTCTCGGGGGATATTAGGGCATGTTTTCTGTTTCTTTTCCTTCTTTCCTTGTTTAAATTTTGTGTTTAAATTTTGTGTGGGGGGGGGGCGCCTGGGTGGCGCAGTGTGTTCAAGCATCTGACTCTTGGTTTTGGCTCAGGTCCTGATCTCAGGATCTTGAGATCAAGCCCAACATCGGGTTCTGCACTCACTGTAGAGTCAGCGTGGGACTGTCGCTCCCTCTCCCTTTACCCCTCTTCCCCCACCATGTGTGCACGCTCTCTAAAATGAATAAACGAATCTTTTTTTTTTAAGGGCTAGACAATGTTTTAGGCTTTGCAGTCCATATACATTTTCTGTAGCATATTCTTTGCTTTCTCCTTTTTTATATATACTTTTTTTTCTTCTTAAAATTCTTTACAAATGTGAAATTCCAGCTCTCAGGCCGTACGAAAATAGGATAGAGGCGGGATTTGGCCAACAACATATAGTTTGCTGTTCCCCGGCTTAGAATTCCATAGTAATATACATAGTAATAAATTTATCTATTGAAGGCTCTTACTATATGCCAGGCATAAAGTTTCAACCCTCTGCTCAACAGAACAGATATCATCTGAACACACAAGCAAATTGAGGAACAGAGAGGTTAAGCATCTTGTTTGTAGTTACTCAACTGACAAATGGCTGCACCAAACAAGTCTAGTTCCAGAGTCTGCTTTTTAATTACAATATACTGCTTTGTAACCAATATTCTGGTTTGGTCTTTTTAACATCAGTTTCTCCTAAAATACTTCAGTTATCTCAAGAAACGATGGAGGGATGTGGTCCTTGATGGCCTGGGAATTGTCAAACTCACTCTGAGAAGTATAGGGGTAGATGGGTGGTGAATAGCAGATGGTGTAAATCAGGGCTGGTCAATGGCCAGAACTGTGCCCCAACCTGCCCTTCACAAGGAATCATTCCTTCACATTAGCTGTACTAGCATCGGCAAGGAATCACTAACTGGCGGGTTCTCATTTGGATATGCCCATCTTTGGATTTATTTTTCTATTGGGTACTTTTCTTCTATTGGGTCCTATTAGACTTCATTTGGTTTAAAGAGTCAATGATGTTTGCCCTGAGAATGGGAAAAGTTATGGTGGAAAGACTATGCCATTCAAATCATCTCTGGCACTAGTTGTCCAATACCCCATTCTTTTTCCATGAATAGAACCCCCGTGTTGTAGCTGGGTGCATGTTTACACTCTCCAGTAAATATGTGATGATCCTGGGTGCCAAATTTTTTATTCTTGGAGAACAAAGATGCAATTTACAAGGGGGGAAGGCTAGAAAAGACGCTGTGATATTGAATTAAGAATTGGTGGTAGAGGGGCGCCTGGGTGGCACAGCGGTTGGGCGTCTGCCTTCGGCTCAGGGCGTGATCCCGGCGTTATGGGATCAAGCCCCACATCAGGCTCCTCTGCTATGAGCCTGCTTCTTCCTCTCCCACTCCCCCTGCTTGTGTTCCCTCTCTCACTGGCTGTCTCTATCTCTGTCAAATAAATAAATAAAATCTTAAAAAAGAAAAAAAAAAAAGAATTGGTGGTAGGGGGGCGCCTACATGGCTCAGTCAGCTAAGTGTCTGCCTCTTGATTTCGGCTCAGGTCATGATCTCATGACCTTGAGATCGAGCCCCATGTTGGGCTCCATGCTCAGCAGAGTCTGCTTGAGATTTTCTTTCTCCCTCTGCCCCTCTCCCCACTCATGCTCTCTCTCTAAATAAAATCTTTCAAAAAATTGGTGGTGGAAGTATAAACTCACAATTCATTCTACCTATGTACCTCCCTGCCCACCTCCCTATCTACTTATTTATCATCTCCATCCCCTCAGTAGCATATCTATTTCCCATGTCTTGATTTCTAAAAACCATTCCCTATGTGAAGAACCCGGGCTTCTGAAGAAACAGCAGATTCCATGGCTGGGGTGGGGGAGTACAGGGTAAGTATGGGACATCGTATTGCACCAGAGTAAGGATGTGCTCAAATTTATGAAAAGTAAATGAGCGAACAGGACAGATGTTTGCTAACAAATGTTGGGGGGAATGACGACGGTAGAAAACCACTTTTGCAACCATTGGTAACAGTTGATTTAGGCAACATTTAGCAATGGATGCTAAAACTAGCAGAGGAAATTTTGTGGAAAAAGAAGCTATTTACAGAACCAGAATGTACTTCCCTACAAATTGCTAATTACAAAGGTAAAAATGGTAACTTCATAGTGGAAAAACCCAACTCACACCTACCTTAATCGAGTTAACCAAGTTAACCTCACCTGTAATAGGAAAAACATGTTTCCTTATGTGATGCAATCAAGGACACATCACTTAGGGAATCCTTGTGCCAAAAAATGCAAAACTTAAATACAATAACGAGAAAACGTCTGACAAATCCAAATTAAGAGACACTCAAAAATATGTCATTAAGAACAATGAGGTAGTAGTGATCCTGAATAAAGAAGTTGAAATGCAGGGGCGCCTGGGTGGCACAGCGGTTGAGCGTCTGCCTTCGGCTTAGGGCGTGATCCCGGCGTTCTGGGATCGAGCCCCACATCAGGCTCTTCTGCTATGAGCTTGCTTCTTCCTCTCCCACTCCCCCTGCTTGTGTTCCCTCTCTCGCTGGCTGTCTCTCTCTGTCGAATAAATAAATAAAATCTTTAAAAAAAAAAAAAAAAGAAGTTGAAATGTAGTGTTTGATCCTTGACTGGATTCTAGACCAGAAAGAATGTGATAAATATATTATCAGGACAACTGATAAAATTTGAAGAGGGTCTGTACGTTAGTGTTGTGTATCAATATTAAATCTTCCTGAATGCTATATTTTGTATAAAGCTGTGTAAGTAAATTCAATATCCTTTTCTTAGTACACACACTTCATGTATTTAGATGCAAAGGGCAAGAGGTCTGTAACAACCTCATGGTTAAAAATTCTGTCTACACAGATACCCGTATGTGTGTATATACAGACATACACACACGGAGAGAATGAGTCAACAATGTTAACTGGTGAATCTGAGTAAAGGGTATACAAGAGATTTTATATAATTTTTACATTTTTTGTGAAATTTTAGATTATTTCAAAACAGTAAGTTTAAAGAAATGTAAAAATATATATGAAGCAAAATCTCACCATTCGGTGATAACTAGAACTAAACACCTTTTCATCTATACTTTTTTTTTTTTTAATGAGAGCACACAAAAATCCCACGCTTTGTTTTTTCAGGTTAATATATTCTGGACATCTTCCAACATCGTTACTACAGACTTCCATTTTCCCATTTGATGTCTGCATAGTGTTCCACTGGATTAATAAATCATAAAATACTTGGGTAACCCACTTGATTGTATGTTTGCTATTATAAACAATGATGCAATGACCATTCTTTTATATACATCTGCAACAGATATAAATTTACTTCTGAAGATCAAGGATTCATCACTGGGCATCTATTCCTTAATTTTCATCCAAAATATACCATATGAAAGAAAGCAATCATATTATGAGTTCTTGGTTACAGGAAACTTTAGTCAGTAATTTTATTCATTTTTCATAGCTTTACAGCTTCCGTAAAAATAAGTCACTGTGTAAGTATAAAATGTAAGTTAAAGGGAAAATTATCCAAAAGCTTCCCTGACCCCCCAAAACTAGCTAGTATATGGCAAATATTCTTTTCACACATTATCTGTAGGTATAAATTCACTCTTAGAGACCATTTATATCACTCGGATCTTGCCAAGACGGTTGCAAGCCATTCCACCCCTGAATATTAGTTCTATTCCTGTTATTACGGTTCCAAGCCATCATTTTAATGGATTTGTTAGAAAGATTATCTGAAGAAATCCCTTTCCACGCTCAATGCTTGATAGTTTATTACCAGCACGGACTCTCTGAACACGTGATGTGCATCCTGACTGAAGCCATTAACACATTCTTCACCTTTAACGATTCCTGCCCGTGTGGACTTTCTGATGGTATATAAGACGTGAACGGTGACTGAAGTCCTTACCACAGACGTCACATTTATACGGTTTTTCTCCAGTGTGAACTCTCCGATGGGCTTGAAGACGTGAACTCTGACTGAAGCCCTTCCCACACTCTTCACATTTAAACAGTTTTTCCCTAATGTGAACACTCAAATGGACCCTAAGATTTGAGGGGAGACTGAAGGCCTTACCACACTCCTCACATCTGTGGGGTTTCTCTCCCGTGTGGACCCTCTGATGATGGCGAAGGTTCAAACTCCTTCCGAACCCTTTCCCACACTCCTCACATTTGTAAGGTTTTTCTCCAGTGTGGCCTCTCTGATGGTATATAAACTGCGAACTGTATCTAAAACCCTTTCCACAGACATCACATTTGTACGGCTTCTCCCCAGTGTGGACTCGCTGATGGGATTGAAGACCAGAGGACTGACTGAAGCCCTTACCGCATACACCACATTTGTATGGTTTCTCTCCAGTGTGGACTCTCTGATGTACCCGAAAATCTATAGCCTGACTGAAGCTCTTATCACACTCCTCACATTTATAGGGTTTCTCTCCAGAGTGGACTCTCTGATGAGCGTGAAGATTTGATCGCCAACTGAAGCCCTTCCCGCACTCCTCACATTTATATGGTTTCTCTCCAGTGTGGATCACTTGGTGCAGTTTAAGATTGGAACTGTAACTGAAGTCCTTACCACACACGCCACATTTGTACGGCTTCTCTCCAGTGTGGACTCTCTGATGCGTTTGAAGCTTTGATGACTGACTGAAGCCCTTCCCACACGTTTCACATTTGAATCGTTTCTCCCCAGTGTGGACATTCTGATGGACTTGAAGATTAGAAGCCTGACTGAAGCCCTTCCCACACTCCTTACACTTGTAGGGTTTCTCTCCCGTGTGAACTCGGAAATGGATATGAAGATCTGTATTGCGGGTAAAGCCTTTCCCACACGCCTCACATTTGTACGGTTTCTCTCCAGTGTGGACTCTCCGATGGCATATTAACGGCGAATTGTGACTGAAGCCCTTACCGCAGACGTCGCATTTGTAAGGTTTCTCCCCAGTGTGGACCCTCTGATGTATGTGATAGTGTGCGGCCTGAGTGAAGCCCTTCCCACACTCCTCACATTTGTAGGGTTTCTCACCCCTGTGGACCCTCTGATGAACACGAAGGTTAACACTCCAACCGAAGCCCTTACCACACTCTTCACATTTATATGGTTTTTCTTCAGTGTGGACTCTCTGGTGGCACTGGAAGTTGGAACTTTGACTAAAGCATTTCCCGCACTCCTCACATTTATAAGGTTTCTCTCCAGTGTGAGTCCTGTAATGAATGATAAGACCTGTGCTGCTACTGAATCCCTTGCCACAACTGTCACATCTGTAGGCCTTCTCCCCAGTATGGGTAAGCTGATGAAAAGAGCTCTTACTAAAGCAATCACCAGACTCATGGCATTTATTGAGTTTCTCTCTTGGGCGAATTCTCTGATGGGTCTGTAGATGTGAGCTCTGACTAGAGCATTTCTCTCTCGTGTGAACGTTCTGATGAAGTGGAAGCACCGAGCTATAACTGACGCCCTTTCCGCACTCACGACACGGATGGAATTCCTCTCCTGGGGGTACGTGATGATTGAGGCCATCACTCATGCTTTTGCCACGTTTGTTGAACTTGTAAGGCTTCTGTTCTGTGTCAGTGTTAATATGATCGCTAAGCGGTGATTTCTTCATGAAGGCTTCACATACGTGCCAGTTATTTCTCACGTGAATTTGCTGACCTCTACTCTGATTCTGTGACCCACGCAGGTATGTATTCCCACAAGAGTCCTGGGTTCTCGAAATTGACAACTCTTGATTGGCAGCGTAAGTGGAGCCATTTCCTTTATGATTCATTACACGATTTTCATTTTCAGAAACCTGAACAGAATCGCCTTGTAGTAACTGGGAACGCTTTCTCTGAAGGTACCTGGTTAAATCACTTGCAACCTGTTTCCAGATTTGCCAGCAGGATAGTTCTTCATGGGAAAGGTATTTCAGTGCAACTTTTTGAAGCGTCTCCATCTCATTTTGAGTCTTGCTGCCTATAAGAAAAAACAATATTCAGAGATGAGGACAAGCAAAGGCTTAGGTAGAGAAATGTCAGGACTTCACATCTAGGCCATAGGCGAAGGCCTCAATGAACCAGGGGGAGGGTCATGTCTGTACGTCACTTACCCTTTTATGTTTCTCCATGCAACTGGAAGCAAAGAATGGGGTCAACAGACTCTTATCCACTAAGTGTAAATGCCACCCATTTAGAACCATAAATTTGATCATTTAATCTGAGAACTGTGCTTGAAATCAAACGGCTGCAGGCCACAAAGACAATCCACACTCCATCCTACAATAACATCAGTTAAAAGCCTACTCACCTTTATCCTCAGTAGGCTTAGGACAAGAGGGATTCTACCCAGTTAGGTTACAAAAGCTCAGATTGTAAGCAGAAAATAGTATTTTAGGTCCTGGCAGGAATTCTCTTCCAAGAGTAAATCTGGGAAGTGGTTGGAATACTAACATTCACTGTTCTAAACCTGGTAGGAATTCAGGGCTCTAGAAAGAAATGGAAAAGGGAAAACTCATCTTGTACGACCGAGAAAGAACCTGGGAGAAGGAAAGAAACAGAGCAGAGAGCAGACTCTCAAAAGCAACCCGGAGGAGGAAGAGGGGAGTTAAACTCGGCTTAGAAGGCTTTCTCCCAGGAGGCTGCAAGGCTTGCTTTTTTGTTTATTCCCTTTAGATCCCCACTCAAATGCTGCTCGTTGGGTAAGGCCTTCCTCACCACCCAATATAAAATAACTCCTCCCCAGTCCCATACACCTTTGGTTCTCCACATTTGGCTTACCCTGCTTTATTTTCCCTGCAGCACGTATTATTTGACTTACTGTATACTTCCTAACTTTTTCTTGCCTTTTAGACCCACTAGAGTGTAACAGTCATGAAGAAAACATGCGTTTTTTCTTCATTATATTATCTCCACTGTAATAGAATTTTTCAAATTGTTGGGATGCATTACTGAACTATGAAACCAATTCCATAAATTGGACAAATAGTTATGAAAAAAAAAGACAAAGAAATAGAATGAGACGTAGATCACAAGCAGTAAGGACACCACTATACGAAATGCCTGTTTCAGCTATAGACACACACATATATATGCACATACATTATATTCATGCTGGGTCGAGATGTAAAAGATTTGATTGAGGATGAAATGAATGGAAGCCACTGGCTTAAAATGTTGGGGAGGGGTACCAAGTCCTTAATAATTAAGTTGCTTAAATGTAAAGTTACATTCTGATAATATAAGCTGAAAAAGTCTCAATACGTATGTACGCATTTCTAGGTATGGTAAGCTAATCAAATGGCCCCTAAAGATGTCCATGCCTTAATCCCTGGAACCTGTATGTTCACGTACATGGCAAATGGGATTTTAAATTTCATTAAATTAAGGATCCTGAGATGGGGGCGCCTGGGTGGCTTTGCATGTGCATTCTCTCTCTCCCTCAAAAAAAAAAAAAATCCCAAAATGGGAAGTTTTCTTGGATTATGCAGATGGGGCCAAAACAGTTACAAGGGTCCTTATCAGAGGGAGGGGGGAGGGGACTCTCCCAGGCCCCACCCCATGCATCTTTCCCTTTTGTTGGTTCCAATTTGTATTCTTTTGCTCAGTCAATAGAGCATGTGACTCTTCATCTTGGGGTTGAGTTGGAGCCCCACGTTGGGTGTAGAGATTACTTAAAAATAAAATCTTCAAAAAAAAATATGGCTGATTTATATTCTTTTTTGCTATAATACAATTATAATTTTCAGCACAGAGCTTTCCTGAATTCTGTCATTCTAGTGAATGCATTGGGTCAGAAGGGAAGGTGGCCCTGGAAAGCCTGGCTGGTGTCGGACGTCTCGTTGGGCAGTCTTGAGGAGGACTGTGCCTGTAACCTGGGAAGTTGGTGTTTGGTGAAGCTAACTTCAGGTGTTTGGTCTTAGAACTCACCACAGAGTGTCAAAGGCTTCTCACATTGCTGCATCAGCTAGTTAATATGGGCAGGAGGCAAACTGTACTGGAAAACCTTAGAAAGTCGGTAATTTTCTTTCCTAACAGGACTCTCCTCATCTCCACAAATGTATCAGTGTCTTTTGACGTCTAGAAATGTCCAATGTGAAACTACTCAACGACTAACCATATGTTGGTTTTATGATTATTTCGGTGTTAGAGAGAGGGGAGGGTGGGTAAGTGGGAAGCTGGCTGCATGAATGAGGTAGCCAACCTGAGGTTGTTCCATGAGAGCTGACGAACGGAACTGCCTGGCACACCGACATTGACAATTTCTTATAGTTTAGTTATGCATTCCGATAACTGTGAATAACTTTTATCTCCTAAAGTTAATCAGTATGAATCTTCACATATTCAAAGATGTCTGAGAAATGAGAATTATGTTAGACATTCACTGGAAGACAATGTTCCAGGACAATCCACCGGTCACACTAGTGTGCTCTAAACCTATCAGCCATCTCTAGGAATAACAGAGATGTGATGTCCACTTGTCTCCAATATCTGTAAGCTTTTCGTTATTAAGAATCTTTACAAAAATCAGGGCGCCTGGGTAGCGCAGCGGTTAGGCGTCTGCCTTCGGCTCAGGGCGTGATCCTGGCGTTATGGGATCGAGCCCCACATCAGGCTCCTCCACTAAGAGCCTGCTTCTTCCTCTCCCCCTCCCCCTGCCTGTGTTCCCTCTCGCGCTGGCTGTCTCTGTCAAATAAATAAAATCTTTAAGAAAAAAAAAAAAAGAATCTTTACAAAAATAAGCCCTTTAATTTGTCCTCTTGTGACCTACAAAGACCATTTTAGGACAGTTTTTGAATGTGGGGCATGGTTGCAAAACCCTGAAACATGCTGACGTTGAAGAGGTCAAAAAACCTTTGAGAAAAGGTGACAGAAAATGCTACAAGATTTGTTAGAAGAGAGACTTGGTCTATCATGCAAAAGTGAGACGTGACAATACTTATTAGGGTCATCGTTCCTGAGGTTAAGTCTGCACGTGAAAATAAGACCCAGCGAAGTGAAGCAAGTATCTAACATCCTGAACACATCAAACATGAAGCAACAGAAACAGGGAAAAGGACAAAAGAAGTACATCCATCAATTACTCACAGAATTCATCACCTAATTTATCACATTTGCAGACAGGCTTCTCTGTCTTCGTTTTTTCAAGCACAGGGAGACTGTATGAATTTACTCGCTCTGGGAATATTGAGTTTTTAATTTCTAAATGAGTAGAACTGAGGAATATGTAAATTAAAGAGAAAGGAAAGGAGATGGAAAAGTGACGTGAACAATGAAGAAGAGGGAGAGGGCAGGAGAAGGGGGGCAGGCAGTGAACGACTAGGTGGGAAAGAAATCGGCAGGCAGGGGACACAGACCAGGCATTCTTCCCATCCGGGAAAGGCTGGTATCCTAGCTCACTTCTACAAGGGCAGAACAACTAAATAACTTATTCTCATTTAACAAGTGCACAGGATCACCTTCCATGCGGAAGGCCCACCTGAGGCTTTGAGTAGACACAACAAACAAAATGCCAAAATTCCTACTTCACGGGGAGACAGACGGTGAACAAGTAAATAAAAATGTGTTAGTGGGTCAGGTGATCAGACACAAAATAAGGCAGGGTGAGGGGACGGAGAACGGAGAGAGGGGGGTGTTTTAAACGGCAGGCACAGAAGGCCGAGCGGATGCAGATGAAATCCAAGCAAAGACCTTAGACAGGGAGTGGCCACGGACTCTTCCCAGGCAGAGGGGGAGCTAGTCGAAACAGCAGAGAGAACACCCCAAGGCAGCGAGGATGCCAGGAAGGATCTAAGCCAGGGTAAAAGCAAGGTTGATCAAAGAGGAACGTGATGAGGAATCCAGAGCGGGTAGGGTCTTGTAGGCCACTGTGAGGGCTCTGAGTGAAATGGGAAGTCTCTGGAGGGTTTTCAGAAGGGGAATGGCATGACCTCTCTTGCTTTCTAAGGAGTCACTCTGGTACCACGTGGAGAACAGATGACAGGGGTGCAAGGCAGGAGGCAGGGAGGCCAATGTGGAGGCTGCTGTCCCAGTCCAGGAAGGAGAGGACAGTACTCAGACAAGAGTGGTAATGACAGACATGGTGAGAAGCAGACCAGCTGACACCTGAAGGAACAGCCACATGGTCCTCACTGGAATACCCATTTCTTTGGGTTTCTCCTTCCATCACCCAAAGGTTTTCTTCTGCCTCCAACTGGGATACCATATCCGGCTTGAAGGGAAGATGTCCTATGAAAAGGCAGATATACGCTTCTAAGATACACACACGGCTAAAATACATTTTTGTCCAAGTTCTACAATCCTCAGAACCTCTAAAGGGATATTTTAGGGACTTTTCTGATCATGAGCTACAATAAGTAAATTTAGGTCATGACCTGGTTCATGTCTAGATAGAGATAAAACCAGATTTAGCCAAGGTCTGTTCTCACCCTACTTCCCACACTCTCACACCACTCACCGCAAAGGGTCCGTTTTTGCTGCAATGCAAGCAGGTCTTGATAAGGAACTCTGATAGTTTCTATCCTTATTCTATTTTATTCTATTTCATTGAAAAAAAAAAATGCCAGCCCAGGGTACTAAATTAATGCCATGACGCACCAAAGGGTCACGACCACAATCTGAAAAAGTATTTGAAAGACAGTATAGAAGCCAATTTATAATTTTTTTATGTTTCCCATTTATAATTAATTTAAACAGGGTTTCTCAACTGAGGCACTACTGATATTTTGGACTGGCGAATTCTTTGTCCTGGGACCTGTACTGTGCCCTGTAGGGCGTTTAGCGGCACTGGTAGCCAGTGGCACCCTCCCCGCCTAGTTGTACAGATCAAAACTGTCGCCAGACATTGCCAAATGTCACCTGGGGGCAAAATCACCCCTGGACAGAATTTTACCTGAGCAGAAAAACCAGGAAAACCCATGCCTGTAGTCCCAGGGATTAGCAAAACTTGTGTCTTCAGGGTCAGAGAACCAATTCAAAAGGTCCAAAGCTTTGAACTAAGGACACCGACTCTCAAGGGGTGTCATGGGGCTCCTGTTCTCACCCACGGAGACCAGGTTCTTGAAATTCTCCAGCATCACGTCTCGGTACAGCTTCCTCTGGGTGGAGTCCAGCAGCCCCAGCTCCTCCAGGGTGAAGACCACTGCCACGTCCTTGAACGTCACAGCCTCCTACAACACCAAGCACATGCGACCTCAATCCCATAATCTCCACTGGAAAAAGGGCAGCATCGAGAAGGATAAGGGGATTACCAAAAAAACTGACTATTCCACAAAGCTTGGATTCTGTCACTGTTTGTAACATTTGCTATGTTCACAGGCTTCGGCAGCCCTCCCGGGACAAGCACACAGCTCTTCTGTGTTTTCAACGTACATGCCGCATCCACCTGCAGTATTCACAGCTGGTGAAGGCACTGAGTTCAAAGTTTTAATTCCAGGACCTTGGGGAAATTCCTTAACGTCCCACTATCTCAATTTCCTCTTCTCTTTAATGATGTCTAAACCGCAAGGTGTTTGAAAACATTAGATGAGTGAGTATATGTAAAGCACGTAGAATGGTGCCTGGCACGTAGCAATCTCCTCCATAAATTTCAACAGTTATTATCGTTAGAGTGTCTCGTTCCATTTTATGACCACAGAGTATAATCCTCCTTAGAACTCATGATTGATCTTTCATCAATCCCAATCATGTATCATTAGTTACAGATTTTTTTTTTAAGATTTTATTTACTTGAGAGAGAGCGAGAGCGAGAGAGAGCACGAGCAGGGGGAGCGGCAGAGGGAGAGGGAGAAGCAGACTCCCCACTGAGCAGGAAGCCTGATACGGGGCTCGATCCCAGGACCCTGGGATCATGACCTGGGCTGAAGGCAGATGATTAAGACTGAGCCACCCAGGCGCCCCCAGATGTTTAATTTTAATCAATGCTGCAAAGATCCTTTTACAGAGACCTCCGCTAAAAGTGGCAACTGCAAAGTCACAGAATAAACACTTTCAAAATTTTCAAAGCACAGTGGCAGATGTCCCTTTCAGAAGGTTTTCCCAATTCATTTTCCTGCAAGAGAGTATGAGTGTTCCTGAATCTCTACACTCTGGCCAAGTAGGACATAATTCCTTTTAAAAAAAAATATTCGACAATCTAAGTGAAACAAATAAATAGAAGACCTTTGTTAACATTCACACACATTTACTTATTAATGACCATTATTTTCGTCATAAATTTGCCTTGACACTCCATTTCTTTTACTCATATTCCAACTTCATTTTTCCTTATCTTACTATTCTTAGTAAGAGAGTTACTAAGCCTTTCTCTAATGTATCGAAGTACAGGAGGCCCTTGAACAACAAGGGCTTGAACTGCATGGGTCCACCTTATACGCAGATTTTCTTACAGTACTATAAATGTATCCTCTCTTACGATTTTCTTAATAATATTTTCTTTGTTCTAGTTTATTTTATTTTGTAAGACACAATATACAATACAAAGAACATACAAAATACGTGTTACTCAACTGCTTATGGTATTGGTAAGTCTTCTGATCAGCAGTAGGCTAAGACAGAAGTTTCTGGGGAGTCAAAAGTTAAATGTGGATTTTCAACCATGCAGGAGGTCAGGGTCTCTAACCCTTGCGTTGTCAGAGGGTCCATTGTATATCCCACTACTTCCAATATTACAAAATACACAGTTCAGAATGCAAGTGAAAAAGGAACACGGGAAAATGCAAAGAGCTGGCCTCTAAGCAAAGCGGTAGCGTAAATTCTTTTGTTCTATTTCAAATTCGTATCATTTTTTCAAAGATTGTCTTGTGAAAGAATAAATATAAAACAAAACACAGACGCACACACACAGCCTGCCATACAACATGCACTCGAAATCTGTCATTTTCCATTAACTTTTCCAAGGAGGAGGAGAGAGATGTGCCTAATCTCTGAGAAATTAAATCACATGTGAGGAGACAGAAAAGAATGCCTTACCGGAAACATGGTCATTTTCTCCTGCTCCTTCTGGGGAAGGTCAGAGTCCTGGGAAGGCATAACTGGGGAAGGACAAAGGAGCCATGAGACGCAGGTCAGGGCTGCCACGAGCCCATGTGGATCTTTGCAGAAATTATACAAGAGCTCTTCTACTTCTAGGCAGATATAGCCGCATAGAGCACGGTGAGCGGAGCATGGAGTAGATCCCAACTACTAAGTCTGTCAGCCAGGGGCCCTTGGACAGTGAACAACCTGTACAACCAAATGCAGTATCCCTACTATAAGAATTTCTCATCCTGAGGATGCAGGAAATGAAGGGTATTGTTAACATGTAGGTTAAAAAAAAAGGGTTCTGAGGTCAAGGGCCTAGGCTTAAATCCTAGAAATGATACTTACCATCTATATAACGTTGGGGGTGTTAAAGAAAAAACTGTCTGCACCTCATGGGATCATCTGCACGTGAAGATAAGACTTGCAAAGTCATACCTACCTCATAAGGTTGTTCCACGGGTTAAATGAGTAGATGGAAAGTCCAAAGAACCAGGAGTCCCTTTTTCTTGCAGCTGCAAAAAAGCAGAAGATACTCTGCATCACATTTCATTCTCTGAAAATCCTAATTCCGACTTAAAATTTCTTCTTACTTATCTAACTAAAAATAAATGAATAAATAAATTTCTTCTTAATAATTTGTTGCCCACCTAATAACATTTTATCCACACTGGCATTAGTTTTCTAAAAAGCATCATTTTGAGTCAATTTACTTCATGAAGTCAAAAAGGCTTATTGGTAAAAGCCTTTTATCCTATGTGCACGGAGATAAAGAAGGATACAAAATAAAAAATCAAGGCACAGAAGACAGATTGAGAGGCTCCAACATTTGTCCAATAGGAGTATGAGGAAAAGAGACCAGAAGAAATGGCAGAGAGGTCTTATGTCAAAAGATAATTGCTGAGTTCATAGACAGCAATTCTGAACAGTATCAATAAAAATAAATACACTCCTGGGGCGCCTGGGTGGCTCAGTCGGTTAAGCGTGGGACTCTTCATTTTGGCTCAGGTCATGATCTCAGGGTTGTGAGACCCAGCCCCACTTTGAGCTCTGCACTGGGCATGGAGCCTACTTGGGATTCTCTCTCTCTCCTACTCCCTGTGCCCCTCCTCCACCTCTAAAAATTTTTTAAAAATAAATACATCTTAATCAAATCATGCTGAAACTCAGGAGGTAAATAAGAACTAAAAACAACAACAAAAATCCTTAAAGCTCCCAGAAAGAAAATACGGTTTATCTAACAGAAATGACAATCTGATTGACAGAATCAAGGAAAGGGAATGGAGATCTCAAACAACTGAATGCTATCTCCAAAAGGAAAAAAGAAAATTGTCAAACTTGAATTCTATGCTCAACTGAATGATTGACACGAGGGAGAAAAAAAGGTCAATTCAGTTGAACGAAGAGGAAGAACAATCCTAACAACACAAATCCAGAAAGAAGCAATGGTAAGAGAACACTTGTAAATATGCTGGTAACGTCTTTGTTATTTAAAAAAATAAAAATAAAAGTCCAAGATCGATAGGACCAATTTTGAGGGTGGTTATAACAAAATATAGGCTTATAACCTGCCCTCCAGTTTAAAAAAAGGTGGTGGGGGACGGGGCGCCTGGGTGGCACAGTCGTTGGGCGTCTGCCTTCGGCTCAGGGCGTGATCCTGGCGATCTGGGATCAAGCCCCACATCAGGCTCCTCCGCTATGAGCCTGCTTCTTCCTCTCCCACTCCCCCTGCTTGTGTTCCCTCTCTCGCTGGCTGTCTCTATCTCTGTCAAATAAATAAAATCTTTAAAAAAAAATAAAAATAAAAAAGGTGGTGGTGGTGAGGTGCCATCATCAAATACCAAGTATATGTTTAGTCTCTACCTTTCTCAGAATGAGAATACATGCTGGCTAAATTTAGTATCTGAGACAGACGACCGTTTTTATTCCAAACCAGTGGAGAGCAAATGAAAGGAAACCGAACTGAAGACAAGAAAGGAGAACAAAAGAAAGAAATGTAAAACGTGGTATATTCAAAAATAAATACACGTGCGTGTGGTAAAAACTCACATACACACTCACACATATTAACACGGAGATGACACATTCGCAGGTGGATGCAACAAATATTGGAACATTTCCCTCCCTAGTAAGTCATTTATGGAGTGAAGGAAACCTGATGACCTGAAACCAGACACCACAGATCAAGAAAGTACTTTCGCTAGTACGCACCCGGGGCTATGCCCGGAGGAGCCGAGAAGTCCGTCCTTCCTCCCCTTTCCGAAGTCAGGGGCGGTGTAGACCATGATTCGGTGGGACAGCACGACCACGTCCGCCTCGCGGATAAACTGCAGCGGACATCCCCAGGCGCTAGCGCGGGCGACTCGTGGCGTCCTAAAGGAAAGATGGAGGAAGCTCGGCAAGAGCTCGCTGTCCGGAAGGATGACAGCGGGGACATGCCTTTGCTCCCAGAGCCTCCCTCCCTGCACTGGGGCGTCCGGGCAAAAGGGCGCTGGGGACAGAACTACTGTTATCATCGATAGCAAGAGCCAACCCGTTATCCCGTGCCGCCACCTCTCAAAACTTGGGACACGTATTGTCTCGTTTATTGCGACTCACAATTCTACCCAGTAGTTTCTCTGTCTTGCTCGCTACTTTACGGCGGAGTAAAGTAGAGCGCAGAGAACAAGTCGCCAGATATTGTACCGATAGAAGGAGCAGCGCTGCCTGGTAAGTGGGGGAGGAGAGCTTGGGGGAGGAGAGCTGAGGGAATCCAAACTTCCGCCCTCCGTCTCTCAGCCTCCGCCGGCGGCCGCGACTTCTCTATCCTAAGACGGCCGGCTAGGTAGCGACTAGTCCCACGCTCAGGACGACAAGGCTTGGAGGGGTCGTGGGGGTGCAAGGCTGACTCACCTCCAGACCGAAAAGACTGTGGCGGCCTTGCTTTTCCGGGGCGGAAGTGCCTCTGACTACACGGTGTCCCGGAACTACACTTCCCAGAAGTCCCGAGGGGGAACAAGCGCCTCAGCGGCTCCTTGTTTCCGGACAGAGTTGAGGACTACATTTCCCAGAACCGTCAAAAGGGGGAAGAACTATATCCGCCCCCTTAAGCCACCTCCCCCCCTTACCCCTAGCAAATCTCCCCATTGGTAGCTTGAGGACTGCAACTTTCAGAATCCGCTTTATGGCTTCCCGTTTGGCCGACGTAATGCAGTCCTCTGATGCCAGTGAAGTTGAGTTTTTTCCCACTGAGAAACAAACAAAACGTACTTAGCAAATATCTGAACAGAGCCTTAAAAGAAAAAAAAATTAGTAACAAACGCAGATCACGTGTTCCTTTACTAATGAAATTGTACCCACTACTACTAGCCAAAGAAAGGATAAAATGATAGCCTTTATTTTGCAGTTTCAGACACTTTTTAGATATAAAAAAAGAATGAGAGCCCCCCCCAATGCAATGGAGGCACAGTGTATTGATTGTAGACGTCAACTTTTGTGAGTAGCACAAATAATTCAAAACTTGGCTTTTGAGGACAATTAGACATACTCAGAGTAAAAAGAGAAGCTTCAGCATACTTGTGTGATCAATTTCCCAACCGGGGCGTTTGTAATCATTCCTCAGAGAGGCTTCTGAATTTGAAAGATGAATACATTATTATTATTATATTTTTATGAAATGGTCACTAAAAACTATTATTATTTGCTCAAATATATGACACACTGGTGTTTCAAAGAAATAAAGATGGGGAGCAGAGAGGAATACCTAAAAATACCATATAGCCACTACTATATATTTTTGCATTTCTTATTTACTGAACATGATAGGCAGGAAGCTAGGCATGAGCGACAAGAGGATGGACCTTAGATGTCCTGATGGAGAGCCCCAAACAAGGATCGCCCAGGGACCACCCTGTTCCATCCTGTAGCAGATCTGTAGTTACAACATCCTAGCAGAGGTAAATTTGTTGTGCTCCTTGCACTTGTGCAGAAAGCAGCCTCTTGTCCTTAATTGACCCATCTCCAGAAGCGAATATTGCGGTTTCCTACCCCGTGCAGGCATTTCCAATATATTTTGGGAAAGGACATGTGTAGTTGGCTAATTATTATATAATCCAGGCCTGTCACTCAAATGTTGTGACCCTAGGACAAGCCCAAAAGAAAAAAATTCATGTAAGCCCACACCCAGGAGTTTGTCGGGGGTCAGGGGATACATTGTCTCTATGAATTGGTCTTCTCCTCCCTTAGAGTGTACTTGAATACAACTTTGCTCTGCTTTACTTTCATTTCACTGTCCTGTAATTCTTAACTGTGGCAGCGAAAACAACTGAGGCTTCTTTCCTTCTCCATCTAACTTTCAATAATAAACAGGTATTCCTTCTGTTACATCCAACTACCTCTCATGAAGTACTTAGTGTGTGCTAGGGACTATCCCAAACTTTAGACTCTGAAATTCTCTTGTCACAACGTTTTTTTTTTTTAAGGTAAATACTATTATTTTCTTCATTTTACAGTTTAGGAGCCCGAGGTAGAGGAAGGTTAAGTAATTTGCCCATGTTACTAAATTAGCATGGGCTAAGTCCAGGTTACAAAATTTGGCAGTTGACAACCAGAGCCTGAGTGCTAACCACTCATTAGCCGCATCTCGTATAATCAACATGAACAGATACTTCATTTGAATCATTTCTTCCCTCCCTGATGCTAGAGAGATATAGCATAACATGGAAAGTCAGTATTTTCACCTGCATTTCCATCCAGTGCCCTCAAGAGAAGTTCCAAATGCTTTAGCAAGTCACACGAACAGGAACCTTCCGAATTTGTTTCCTCTTCAAACCCACTGTCTATTCATGCCCAGCCATAGTGAATAACTTGTACTCCTGCAAAACGCCTCTTTGCATCTGCTGTTCATTACATCATACCCAGCTGCTCTTCATTCCAGGGTGTAGTCTTCATCTACGGCTTAAATATCCCCTGCTCCAGTCGGACTTCCTGTGGGTTTTTGTCTGGTACACTAATAAAAGCAGTGCGTAAAAACAAAGACTACATACTTGGAATCAGGCTGCCTAGGTTAAAATACTAATCCTGCCACTTACTCTGTGAACTCTGTCCCTTTTTCTTCACTTGCAAAAATGGAGACTACAATCGGATTGAGATGAGGAACATCTTGATAAATACATGTAAGGGCACTGGAAACTCGACCTGACACATGACCACCCTGTAAAAAGTAAATATTATCCTCAGATGATGGGAACCATGAATGAGGGATGGTTGGTTTAGTAGCTCTGCTTTATGAACATTAAAATATTATCAATAATTGTATGCCCATTTTTGAATGCTGTGGAAAAAACTGGTAGGTTCTGCATCCCGTGGAAAGTGAGATAAAGGATCACTAAAATCTATGTCATTCCCTTTTATTGTTTCCTAAATCCATTTCAGGAATTCTGAGTAAAATCGAACTGAGTGGCAGACCCGTGTTTCAGGATGTGGGGCAGCTACACTGACCACAAACACTACAGGACTTCTGCCGAGTCTCTGGCTGGGTGAGGAGCACACTGTAAAGAATGGGACACACGCCCTGCAACAGAGCAGCATGTGCCCAAAGGAGAAACAAATCAAAGATGACGATCCAGATGACTGTGTCAAGTCAAACTCCAACTAAAGAAACCTAACTCATAATTATTCCTCTCCAAACTTCGACGTTTCTGTATATCCTAGCCTCCTTCTATTCCTCCTAGCTTCCTACCATCCTACTTGTTGCCAGGAATGAAAACCCTGAAGCTAACATTTACTTTCCTTTGCTCTCCATATACAATCAATTTATGTTCACGGATTTTGAACTCTACTGACGCCATGACTGGGACTTGGTTTTGGTTTAAAATACACCAGCTCTGGGGTGCCTGGGTGGCCCAGTCGGTTAAGTGTCCAACTCTTGTTCAGGCCTTGATCTCAGGGTCATGAGTTCAAGCCCTGAATTGGGCTCCACGCTGGGCATGGAGCCTCCTGAAAAGAGATATGTCACCTCCTCCTTCCCCCAACCCCCCCCAAAAGTATTTTGTGTGAGAAGGGAAATGGATGAAATAAAATGGGAAAAACGTTGACAGGGGTTGCAGATGACTGATGGCGGGTGCATTATACTATTTTCTCTGCTTGTGTACGTTTGGGTTTTTCCATAATAAAAGTTTAAGGAAAATACCACGCATGGTACAGCACCAATGCATAAATGCACTACAAATGTTAACAGTGGTTACCTCTAAATCCTGAGATTATGGGTGATTCCTATTCCTTCCTTTTTATATTTTTATGGGGTTTTTTTTTGTTTTTTTTTTATTTTTTTAAGATTTCATTTTTTTATTTGATAGAGACAGAGAGAGAGAGAGAGAGAGAGAGAGAGCGCACACAAGCACAGAGGGCAGCAGAGGGAGAGTGAGAAGCAGACTCTCCACTGAGCAGGAAGCCTCATGCGGAGCTCAATCCCAGGACTCTGGGATCATGACCTTAGCCAAAGGCAGATGCTTAACCAAATGAGCCACCTGGGTGTCCGACCTTTTTTATATTTTTTATGTCTTAATCTCTCTATAATGAACATGCATTCTTTCTATAATGAGAATATAAAGTCCCAAACCATCTTCCAAACCTGATAGAAAAAGACTTCCTCAAACCATATACAGAACTATTTCCTAAATTATTTTTTTTTTTTTACTGTACAACATTGAGATTAAAAACATAGACTTGAGACTCTAACACCTTGGGTTCAAAAGCAGTTGTCTCTTACTAGTTGTAAGTTTTGGGCAAACAATGCAAACTCACCAAGAGTAAATGAAAAAGAAAAAAAAGAATTTTCCTTGTCCAAATGATGCATTCTCCCTGCGCCTTTTCTTAGAGCGATACCATAGAAAATCCAGTGCTTTTTGGATCTCTTCTCTGACACATGTAAATCTTGTTAGAGGCTAAATAAGCTTACCAAGTTTAAAATCCAGAAGTGTTTTTCAAAGGTCTGGGCTTTAAATAAAAAATTTAAAAAATAAAATAAAAGGTCGGGGCTTTGTCCCCTTTAAATGTAAACGTCCAAGAAAATAATCTAGTGTCCCTATCACTGCGGGAGTTGAACCAAGGTGCTTTACTCTGAACTGTAGATCTGGTAGCAAGGGAGAGAAGATACATTCCATTATTCCCTTGGATAAAGTCAATTAACTAAAACATGATTCCCAAGTAAATTTAGCATAAATTTACCAAAGAATTTGCAGCAAATGGTGCAGTCAACTCCTCTTACAGGAAAAAAAGATATCGTTAATCTTGAGAATGCATGAATCTAGTGTTTAAAAATACAGTGATATACAAAGCTTGTAACTGCTTGGCTGTATAAATAGGGTGAAACTTCATTCTTTGTAATCTCTTCCCCCAAATTACCTACAGTACTGCATTCTGAATATGAGTATTCAGTAATAAGATAGCTTACTTTTCTACATTATATAGACAGGACTTTCCGTGTTAGTACAATGTTTTACTTCCAACTACCTCTGCTTAAAAAATAATAATAACAATAATAGTATTACCTACCTCACAAGGCTGTTAAGGTCATTTCATGAATTAATTCGTATAAAATTATAAGGGACCACTACCAATGACACTACCTGAAAGATGAGAATAACGAGACCAAGAGAGATTAAATAAGTCGCATTACGTTGTTCTGCTAGGAAGTGGCAGAGCTGACTGGTAGGTGAGGAAAGCTGGCTGGAGTGCCAGGAGACCTTCAGACCAGGCGACACGAGACCCGGGCCACCCCAAAATCGAGAAGCACCGGGTGCTCCATGCGGGAGACTTAGCGGAGGGGAAAGCAAGTCTCTCCCAACTCCACTCTCCTCTGACGGCCGCGGCTTCTCTTACTTTCCCCGAGAACAGGGGCCCCGCTGGCTCCCCGCCCAGACTTGGGCACTTCCAGGCTTGGAAGGGTCGCTGGGATGGGACACAGCTGACACATCTCCTTGACGGGAAGGTGGGCAGCGCCGTAACCCTCCTAACACCGAGTCTCCTTCCGACTAGAGGGAGCTCCTGGCCCACTTCCCACAATTCCCGCGCACTGCCATACAGAAGCGGAAGTGCTCCAGGCTACACGGACCCCGCCCCCAGACTACAACTCCCAGAATGCCCGAGATAAATGACGCCCTCAGCTCCACCCCCCCAAGCGAAAATACTTCCGGGTACCCCGGGCTGTGTATACTAACTCCTAGAATGCCAGAGTGAATCTTGAGGAAATTGTGGCATTTTAGGCTGCAAGCGTCTTCCTTGGTGGCTCCTGCCCAATCTGTTATCAGAAACTCGTGATGTACTATATGCTGGCTAACTGAACATAAAAAAATAAATAAACAAACAAACAAAAACGATGGAGGAGGTCGGGGTAGGGTGGTGAGTAATCCCACAGAGCGGCCCTGTAGGAGTAAAAATAGAAGGGAGGTGGGCTGCCGTGGTAGAGACTGAAGACAAACTCCAGATCACCTCACTACTTGAAATTGGATTAGAGCGAACCTTCTTTGTTACACTCTTCAAGCACCTAGTGGAGAAACAAATGAAAATCTTTCTAGAGAAAGAGAGCATCATTTTAGGCTTCAAATTATTGCTATAATTTTAAAATATATTAATACCGGACAAAATAGTCCTTGAAGATAAAAGCATTATGAGGTATACAAAGAAACATTTCATAAGTTTCAAATTATCAAGAATAACAGCTTCAATATAATATAAAGCAAACTTGAAAAAGCAAAATTAAGAGCCACCTGGGTGGCTCAGTCAGTTATGCTACTGCCTCGATTTTGGCTCAGGTCATGAACCCCCGGGTTGTGGGATCCGCCCCAGGCAGGACCCAGGTAGGACTCCCAGCTGGGTGTGGAGCCTGCTTGAGATTCTCACCCTCTCCCTCTGCCTTCCCCCCCCCCAGCAAAAAAAAGCAAAACTGACAGAATTACAAGGAGAAAAACATTCACAATCAGAATGGGAAGTTTTAATATCTAGGAAGAACTGTAGAGTCTTAAAAAGGATTTACTAAAACAGACGAGAAACTGAAAATAAAAATGGAAACATCCATCTCAGGAATTTAATAAACAGAAAACAAAAACTACAGTAAGTAGATAGAAGGAAATGATGAAGATAAGAAATTCATGAAATGGAAAACAAAATTGATTGAATTTTTCTAAAGGCCAGAGGACTGTTCTATGAATAAAACAATAGAATTAACAAAGTTCAGTAAGAGTGACCCAAGGAAAAACAGAAAGGACACGTTACCAATTTCAGTGATAAAAATGGAAACATCAGTAAAGATATTGAGACAACATTCGGGGAAATATTACAATGATAAATTTGAAAATATATGTGAAATGGTTATAAACTCCTAGAAAAATCCACCTGAAAACTAAAATAAATTTACACAACAATTACATGTAATACTTAGTGATAAAATGTTGAAAATTATATCTCTGAGGACAGGAATCAGAAGAGAATGCTGAATACTACCCTTTTAATGAAATTGTACTTGGCCTGGTAGCCAGCAAACCGGTCAAACTTATTTGTCAATTCCAATAACTTAGTTGTAAGTTATTTTAGATTTCCTAAATACATAACCACCATGTCACTGGTAAATAATAACAGTTTTGTTTCTTCTATTTCAATCTTTATATCTTTTATCTATTTTTCTTTCTTTTGTGCTATGACAAAAACTCTTGTTCCTTTTAGCCCATTCACACTTTTCAAAAAGATTCTTGCTGGAATATTTTAAAGCAAATTTCAGGGGCACCTGGGTCGCACAGCGGTTAAGCATCTGCCTTTGGCTCAGGGCATGATCCCGGCGTTATGGGATCGAGCCCCACATCAGGCTCTTCTGCTATGAGCCTGATTCTTCCTCTCCCACTCCCCCTGCTTGTGTTCCCTCTCTCGCTGGCTGTCTCTATCTCTGTCGAATAAATAAATAAAAAATCTTTTTAAAAAAAAAGCAAATTTCAGAACTTCTTTTCAGTACAATTGAAATCCTGGACAAATGTGATAAAATATGATAAAATAATTTTGTATTTATTCCTTTATTTTGCCCATGGAATACTTTCATTCACTCCTCTATCTCATAGGATATTATATATTTGATGTACAATCGACTCTTGAACAACACAGGTTTGAACCGCAGGTCCACTCATACATGGATTCTTTTTCAATAAATGCAGTACAGTACTATATTTTCTCTTCCTTATGATTTTCTCAATAACATTTTCTTCTCTCTAGCTTACTGTATTGTAAGAATACAATATATAATACATGTAACATACAAAATATGTGCTGACCGTTTATCAGTAATGCTTTGGTCAATGGTAGACTATTAAAGTTTTGAGGAAGTCAAAATTTATACACAGATTTTCAGTTGGGTGGATCAGTGTCCCTAATCCCTGTGTTGTTCTAGGGTCAACTATTTCTTTTTGTGTGTATTCTTCTGCAAAATATGTGTGGGGTGGTTTTCTGCGTACACGTTTTAAATTTATATGTGGTACTATTATAAAACTATGTTGATTTTTTACTTTCCTCATTTAGTAGTATGTCTTTAAGATTCATCCATGTTTTTAGCATACATCAGATCTATTTTATAGAACTCACCTACAACATCTTATCTATTTACTATTCCATGACAGACACTCAATTTTCCATTGGCAATAATGATGTGATATGTCTCCATAGTCCTATACAAATGTATGAGAATTTATTTACGACACATATCTAAGAAGTGCATTTGTTGGTTCACAGCATATTCATATGCTTACATTTACAAATAATAGCTGGTTTAACCTTTTGAGAAAGTGCTGGACTGTTTTTCAAAGACTTCGCGCCATTGTACGTTCCCACTCACAGCGTATAATGGTTCTGATTTCTCCACTTCCGATCCTTTTATTATCTAGTTGTTTTGTTTTGGATATAGCCGGTCTGGTGAATGAGAAGTGCTATCTCATTATAGTTTTGATTTACATTTTCCTAACAACTAATGATATTGGCCATCTTTTCATGTGCTTATTGGCCATTTCTATAACTTCTTTGAAGAAATGTCTATTCAAATTCTTTGGCCCATTGTTTAATTGTGCTATTTGTCTTTCTATTACTGAATTTCAAGTTCTTTATATATTCTCTTACAACTTCCTTATCAGACATATGATTTCACATATAATATGAAGACAAATATGGTTTTCCATTCTGTAGATGTCTTTTCACTCTCCTGATGGTATTATTTGATACACAAACATTTCTAATCTTGATGAAGTCCAATAAATCTGTTTTTTTATTGTTGTTCTTACGCTTTCATGTCACATCAAGAAACCATTGCCTGGGGTGCCTGGGTGGTGCAGTTGGTTGAGCATTTGACTCTTGGTTTCAGCTTGGATTGTGACCTCGGAGTTGTGAGATCAAGCCCTGTGTGAGGCTCTGTGCTTGGCATACAGTCTGCTTGAGACTCTCTCTCCCTCCACCCCTCTCCCCCTCTCTCTCTAAAATAAATAAATCTTATTTTTAAAGAAAAAGAAAGAAACCATTGCCTAATCCAAAGTCATGAATATTTATGTCTATGTTTTCATCTAAAAGTTTGATTTTTAGTTCTTACATTTAGGTTCTTGATCCTAGTTTTTGTCTGTTGTGTGAAGTAGGGGTGCAATTTCATCTTTTGCACATGCACATCCAGTTGTCTCAGCACCATTTGTTGAAGAGACTGTTCTTTTGCCACTGAATTGTCTTGAGACCTGAACTGGATTTTTAAATTCAATTATTGTGTCCTACATTGAATAAACATCCTTAATTATGAAGAAATTAATTTAACAAAATTTGTTTTAATTTCTGTGCTTTTGAAACTTCCAAGTTTCAACAATATTATCCTGCATCTTAAAAATTAACTTTCTTGGGGCACCTGGGTGGTTCAGTCAGTTGAGTGTCTGACTCTTGATTTTGGCTTAGGTCATGATCTCAGGGTCATGAGATCGAGCCCTCTGTTGGACTCCATGCTGAGGGTGGAGGCTGCTTAAGATTCTCTCTCTCGGGGCACCTGGGTGGCTCAGTCATTTAAGTGACCAACTGGATTGCGGCTCAGGTTGTGATCTCGGGCTTCACACTCAGCATGGAGTCTGCTTATCCCCTCCCTCTGCTCCTCCCCCTGCTCACGCTCTCTCTCATAAATAAATAAATAAATAAATAAATAAATAAATAAATACCTTTAAAAAAAGATTCTCCCCCTCTTTCTGCCCCTCCCCTGCAATGTTTTCTTAAAATTTTTTAAATAAAAATTAACTTTCTAATTTATCCCTTATATTTAGATCCTTTGATCCTTTTGGAGTCAACCTATGTATATGTTATTAGGGGAGGATCCACTTTATTCTTCTGCATATACAAAAGAAATAGAATAGTGGTATTTATGGGTAGAAAATTCCATAATTTAAATGTCAACTACCATAGTGATTTACAATGTCAGTGCAAACCCAATAAACACTAGCTTTTTTTTCTGGAAATTTTCTGGATGCATGATTATAAAAATTTTGTAAAGAAACAAAGGCCTAAGAATAGTCAAGATAATGTGAGGATAACAAAACAGAGGGCTTACTTTATCACATATTAAATCATATTATAAAGCTATAATATCTAAGAAAGTGTGGTGTTTGCTTAAAGACAGATAAATAAGGGAGAATAGAGTGCACATCAAAGCAGAAACTCTCATTTGATTTGTGAAAAGGAGACACTGCAATAGAGAGAGTGAGAGAGAGAGAGAAAGGTATTTTTATATATGTTTCTCCATCAAGTGGATATCTATATGGGGAAAAAGTATGTTTATTTCTACTTCATAGAATCTACAAATATAACTTTCATAATGACTGCAGATCTAATTTTGAGAAGTAAAACAATGAAGCCTTTAAAAATAAAACCTAAGAGAACATGTTTGTTACCACAAAAGAGGGGGAAAAATTCTTAAATAAGACCAAAAATCACCCATTGCTAAAATAAATAAATAAATTGGACTATTTTAAAATTAAGAACTTCTTCAGCAAAGCACCATTAAGATAGTGAAAAGGTAATCCTCAGTTTGGGAGACTTTGTAATCCATATATCTGACAAAAGACTTAGATACAGAATATATAAAGAATAGGGGCACCTGGGTGGCACAGCGGTTAAGCGCCTGCCTTCGGCTCAGGGCGTGATCCCGGCGATCTGGAATCGAGCCCCACATCAGGCTCCTCTGCTATGAGCCTGCTTCTTCCTCTCCCACTCACCCTGCTTCTGTTCCCTCTCTCGCTGGCTGTCTCTCTGTCAAATAAATTTAAAAAATCTTTTAAAAAAACATAAAAAAAGAATATATAAAGAATAGACACATCCTTGAATCAATAAGAAAAAGCCAGGCGAACAGATAGAAAAATGTAAAAAAAAAAAAAAATTGAACAGGAGGTTCAGGAAAGAGGATATCAAAATACCCAATAATCATATGAAAACACGTTCAACTTCATTAGTTATTAAAGAAACGCAAGCTAAACTATTTTGAAATTGTACATTCCAACCAGAAGGTCTAAAATGAAAAAGAAAGAACAAAAGAAAGGTTGACAAAGATGTAAGTGCTTGTATCCTACAGATAGGAAGGTAGTCTGATACAGCCACTTTGAAATATGGTTTTGCAGTAACTACTAAAGGTGAGTAGCTTTAGTTCTACTACTAAAGTAACTACTAAAATGGCCCTGTAACCCCTTAGGTAGATATATTCCCAAAAGAAATAGATCCATATATTCAGCAACATACATGTCCTTTTACGCTCAAACCCCAGTACTTGTAATAGCCGAGGACAGGAAACTGCATAGTACTTATCTACAATCTAATGGATAAATAATTTTGGCATATTTATACATTAAATAATACACAGCAATAAGAGTGAATCAATTACTTTCACTCCCAGCATATGGATGAATGTCATGGACATAAAGTTGAGCAAATGAAGCCAACACAAAACCGTACGTATCTTATGATACTATATCAAGTACAAAAACAGCAAAACAAAGCTGTGCTATTATAAATCAAAATAGTGGCTACTTTGAGGGCAGGGTAGTGATTTGAATGAAGCATGAGGGGAGCTTCTAAGGTGATAGGCTAGAGCAGGTCTGCAAATGCGCAAGAATTTTACTAGGGGAAATGACTGTGAGAGAAAGTGGAAAGTGAACAGGAGCGGCTGGAAGAACCACCAGACTATGCTGTAAGTCTAACACTGAGTAAAGGACATGGGAAAGAAGACGGGGTGGAATGGCTCTAGATTTCTATCTGGGTCATCTTTGGAAAGTTAGGCAAGTTCACTGAAGGGTCCTAGAGACCATCTCATCTGCTTGACAGAGGAGTCCCGCATTCCCAGGAATGGGCTTAAATTAGAATCCTTGCTGCACTTAGTTACTGCCTGGGAGTGGTACGTGGGGTGTTTGGCCTTAGTGCAAACACAGCAACGGTCTTCAAACACAGCAACTGGAAGCCCTTGGTCACTTGCATTAGGGTATTTGTGAAGTGCACTCTCATGGCTGTCACAGGTGCTGGTTTTGTTTGGTTCCTTTATCTCGGTTCTGGTGATTTGACTGTTGAAAATTAACCTATGATGTACATTTTGTTACATGTATTTGTACTTCAACAAAAATTTTAAAAGATGTAGTGCTATGAATATATGAGAAAACATGGGGCGCCTGGGTGGCACAGCGGTTAAGCGTCTGCCTTCGGCTCAGGGCGTGATCCCGGCGTTATGGGATCGAGCCCCACATCAGGCTCCTCTGCTGTGAGCCTGCTTCTCCCTCTCCCACTCCCCCTGCTTGTGTTCCCTCTCTCTGGCTGTTTCTATCTCTGTCGAATAAATAAATAAAATCTTAAAAAATATTTTTTTGAGAAAACTCAATACTGTGGAGATATCAGTGCTCCCCTGAATGATCTATCTATTTAGCAAAAGTCCTAGCAGATTGTGTGTGTGTATGTGTGTGTGTGTAAACTAACAAGCTGATTCTAATTTTTTTAAAATTTTAAAGTAATCGCTACACCCAGCGTGGGGCTCGAATTCACAACCCCAAGGTCAAGAGTCACACACTCTACTGACTGAGCCAATCAGTTGCCCCATGATTCTAAAATTTATAGGGAACAGCAATAGTCAATAATAACCAAGACCATCTAAAAGAAAAGAGAAAGGGGTGGATTTATACTACAAGATATCAAGATATTTTATGAGTTTACAATAATAAAACAGTATGATAGATATGCAAGGATATAGGAATAGACTAGCAGAAGACAAAAGAAAATTCAGAAACAGATTCACACATGTCCAGTCACTTGACACATGACAAAGATGACACTCAAGTATAATGAGGAAAGGACAGTCTTTTCAAGAAGTAAGGCTAGGTCTTTTGCATAGTCATATGGAAAAATAATCTTGATCTTTACCTTAACCTATATACAAACATCAATATGAGATGTAATGTGGATCTTAAAAGATATAAAAAGAGTTACTAAAATATCTTCATAAAAAATAAAATATCCGGGGCACCTGGGTGGCACAGCGGTTAAGTGTCTGCCTTCAGCTCAGGGAGTGATCCGTCAAATAAATAAATAAAATCTTTTAAATAAAATAAAATAAAATAAAATAAAATAAAATATCCTCATGAGTTTGTGATAGGCAAAGATTTCTAAAAATCACTAAAAAAAAAAACTATTGAAAAACTTAAAGCATGATTGTTCACTGAAGGGTACCATAAGGAAAGTGAAAATGTGAGCCACAGCATTGAAAAAAAAATCACAATACACACAACTATTGAAAGATTCTTAGCAGAATATAAAGAAATTCTGTAAATTAAAGATAAGACTGATAGCCCAACAGAATAATCCACAAATCACTTGAATAAGCACTGCATAAAGGAGGATATACAAATGTACAATAAGCCTTTGAACAGGTCCTCAATTTGCTCAACTGCGTTAGTCATCAGAGTAATCATGGAAACCTCAATGAGACACCACTCTCCCATACCAATGTGACTAAAATAACTTTTTAATTAAAAAATTAAAACATCTGACACTACGAAGTGTTGACAAGGACATGGAGCAACTGTACCTCTATCACTTTGCTTGTGAGAGTATAAATTAGTTCAGTCACTCGGAGAATGCTTGGTAGTGTCTGCTAGAATTAAATATACGCATCCTCCATGCCATAGGAATTCCACTTCCAGCAAGCAGAAAAATAAACACTACGCACACATCCCAAAATATATATAATATTTGGCTGATAGGACGTAGTTTGCCTATTGCTGCTCTGCAGTAACAAAATCAATAAATGACTGCTTATAAACAGCAATACCGTTCAATCTCACAAACACAATACTGAGTGAAACAAGTAGGACACCAAAGAATATATACAATATAATTCCATTTACGTAAAGAAAAAGAAGGAAAAGTAGTCAGTGGTGATAGAAGTTAGGAAAGTGCATTCAAGAGAGAGGGGTAGTCACTGAAAAGGAGCAGCAGAAATGGTCTTGTGTCTGTCCAAGCCTACCGATGGTAATGCTCTTGGCCATGGATGCCTGAGGCCCTGGTCCAGGCTCTGTATTACTTGTATAGAGCCCCACTGGGGCCAATGTTGTGGCTGGATCAGCCCTTATTGGTTTTTATTATGATTACAGGACACACTTCACTAACAAAACAGGAATAAGATTTGTAACTCCCATGTCCTGGAGGGTACATGGCATGCCCAAGGGCCACACAGGAGCTCTGCCTTTAATTGGGTCCAAGGATGGGATGTCTGGGGTTCCACATGGGTTCACTCATCATTGGCTACATTGCAACATACAAGTGGAATTAGGGGCTGGAAGAGCAGAGGCCAGGTCACCCAAGCGGTCAGTTATCTAGGTCACCCGTGGCTTCTGAAAGGGTAAGTTCATGGACATGGGTGGCCTAGATCCTTGTCTGGTTGTTTTGCTAGAAACTGTGTCACATTGCTGGCAATAGGTTTATTCAAAATGAATCTTTTTAAATGGATGCCTCGGCAATCAACAGCTTAGCGTCAGGCATTTACACTACAGGGTTCACTGTCAGCCAGTGTCCGATCAGGAGAGCTGTGTCACTATGAATTTTACACAAATGTGGGAGGAGATATCAGAGTTTGTAGGAATTCTGAGAATCCAGGCGCATCCAGCTGCTGAAGCAGAACAGTTAACAGGGAACATGGTGTAAGATCAGTGAATCTGAGAACATGAGTCCAATTGCTACCATTTTTTTCTTTTAACAAAAGCACCAGCAGTGGTGGATGGAATACCATGAGGGAGAACACAGCATTTGGTAAGGTCCATAGATGGTGACTTTGCAGAAGCACTGGAGCAGGAAAGCCAATTTCATATCTAGAGCAACTCTTCTCCAATGAAAACTGTGCTGTCCCTTCCATGCTGGAAGTGGGCTTATGTAACCAAACTCCTAGCAGGGGCCTGGGTAGCTGTCTTTGGAGAAAAGTACCAAATTTTTCCCTTCTCCTTCAACTGATCACGGAGAACTCCTCGTGAGGCCCCAGGCAGGGGCTGAGAGATGGGAGTCCCAGAAGCAGGAATTGGAGCTATGGCAATCTGGGTTAGTTATTCATGCAGCTTACTTGTGACTTCTGTCTAAACCCAGGTTCATCTGTGTCCCTGCCACGTGATGTTGAAGTGCTACTGGTATCCTCAAATTTATGACTCCGTTGCATGGTAATTTTCTGGCTCACGGCCAAAGATTTAGTTTTAGGTAGGGATCAAAGAAGCCAGAAGCTGCTTTCTCAGGAGTAATGCCACCTGCTGAGAAAGGCAGAGAACGGATTTGCTCCCAAATCCCAAATACGTATGCTTGCTCCATGCAGTGTCTGTACCTGTCATGGACATTCCATACATGGTCATGGCCGTGTTTCAATAAAATTGTATTTACAAAAACAGTGGCAGCCAGAT
This sequence comes from Ursus maritimus, assembly GCF_017311325.1. NCBI lineage: Eukaryota > Metazoa > Chordata > Mammalia > Carnivora > Ursidae > Ursus > Ursus maritimus. Next base: position 53,309,497 of record NW_024424341.1, on the reverse strand, counting down.
TTGACCCTTGGACGGTGGTTTGCCAATTCCTGGACTCAACTGTGAACAAAGATAAGAAAGTTGGTGTAGCTCTGACCTGGGGCCATAAAAGTGTATTGACGGCCCTACCAGATGAAACTAAACTTCTTTGGATGATGTTTACTAACAGGGATGGGGGGGGGGAAGCATGTGAGCACAATGGCTGCATACCAGGTGCCAGCAGATGTGCTGATTTGCTCCAGCAATAAAACCTCATCGGACGCTGCAAGTGATGTCAAGTCCTAGTTAAATTTACAATAATCCCATGGCATTCTCCAAGATTCACCTGTCTTCTGCACAGGTCAAATTAGTAAACTGAAGAGGGGTATGATGGAAAACATGAGCCCTATGACTTTCAAGATACTGCTAATGGCACTAACCTCTACAATCCCTTGAAGTATTGGTATTGCTTTTGGTTTTCTATTTTGGTACATGCGAGGCAGCTACAGGGTTTACTTGTCCTTTCTTATCAAAATAGTCCTTGTTTCATCGGTGAGGGAACCAGTGTGAGGATTCTGCCAATTGTTGGGTATTTCTATCGAAACTCTGCATTTTGGGAACTTGGAAGATAACCAGATGATGGGCTCCGGGATCCATTCGGACCACACATATGGACCTGAGCAAAAGCATCCATTGCTTGTTGTTTATAAGCCCCAACATTAATTGCTGGGCCCAATGCATTTGAGGTTCCAAGAGTTAATGTCATCTCTAGTGTCCAGTAGTCCCTCCATATTCTGGTTATTTCCACTTACCTAATATACAACCTCCATAAAATAGAGGTGCAATCACTTTGAGGAAGTCTAAAACAATTTATGGTATACAGTTCTGGCAGTATAGCAGATTCTTTCAAGGGGACCCAGACTGACCTTTAAGATGCTCTGGAAATGGGAACTGACTCATGTTATGGAATTGGTTAAGGGGCCACAACTCTCATGTTGACTCAGGTCAGAACAAGAGAAGCTCACCAGAGGATCTAGTTTCCTGAAAGGAAACCATCTCGGGGGAGATCATTACAGGTTCTTCAGGTAAGAGGAGACTATGTCAGAGCAAAGCAAAAAGCTTCCTCCTAACAGCAAAGAAGACACCTAAGTTTAGAGGTCAAAGACCTCAGCTTTGTTGGAATCTGCCCATATATTTCCACCTCAATTTTTCAGGATTCTCTTCCCTCCTTTTGATGCCCTATAACATAAGGGAATTTACAAGGTTGTGAACCAATCAATGTGTTATCCTTCAATTGCTGACTGAATTTGACTCTGGGTCCCTTTTTGTTGAAAGAAAGAAAGAGAAGAAAGAAAAAGAAGAAGAGAGAGAAAGAGGGAGAGAGAAAGAAAAAGAGAGAGAGAGACAAAGAGGAAGAAAGAGAGAAAGAAAAAGAAAGAGAGGGAGGGAGGGAGGCAGGAAGGGAGGGAGGGAAAAAAAGAAATGCTTACTCTATGTAACAAGTCCCCAAAGTGTTAATATGTAGCCACGCTCAAAACTAAGATAGGAAAATCCCCCAGAGGCCAAAAAAAGTGTGAGGCGATGGTGTCAGTTCTCTTCCACTGGCTGTGAAGAAACAGGTAGTCCCTATGGTTACCACCATCTTTGGACCAACCTAAAGAACAGGATCAATCCGAAGGGCAGATACAAGAATCAGAAGGAAACCATTCTGACATCCTGACTGAACCAGGTTTAAGTTCTGCTCTACTGTGGTCTTTCCAGTTATGGGAGACAAATCTTTTTGGTTTAACACAGGGGTCAACAGGTGTTTCCTGTAAAGGGCCGTAAAGTATTTTGGGTTTTGTGGGCCAGGGTTTGTCACAACTACTAAACTCTGTCACTGCAATGAGAAAACAGCCATAGATACATAAATGAACGGGCGTGGCTATGGTCCAATAAAGCTTTGAAGGCATGGACCACATTTGGCCCACAGGACATCGCTTGTCAACCTTTGGTTTAACACACTAAACTACAAATTACTTTGAGAGTTGATGGGCTATCCTGGTATCTACTAAGCAAAATTAAACATGGAAGGCCTAGGATTTCTCATATCTAATGCAATTTGAGGTAGCATGGACTTTACACAGCATGTAGAGGTGTCGTCCAAGACATCAACCTTGGAAACCTGCCTTTCACATTATATAATATATACATTATATAATTATTATAATATATACATTATATATTATATTTCTATATAATATATTAATATTATATAATTATATTAATGTATTAAAATATACATTATATATATAAAGGTTATATATATCCTTTGCTGAGTAGAGCCCTTTAACCAAATAAGCATTAAGTATCAGTGAAATGATATTCAGTAGGTGAAATGATCAGCAGGAGGAAATGGTATTCAAACCCACTCAACAGCTTGTTCCTACCATGCTAGATACTCCCCTATGCATATCGTTTCCTTAGGGAATCTTTGTTAAATTGTACCTCAAAACATGTACTTTCATTCTCCATCTTCATGATATGCCCACTTGGTTACTCTGTAAACAATTTTCTCATCATTCCTTTTTTCCCATAGCGCAACGTTCTCTGTGCCATGGTGTCTGGAAAGACCCAGCTACTTCCCTGATCAGAAAAAGCACCGGAAAGGACCGCGAGCACCCTGGGATACCCATGCCCGCAGTAGGGAAGTCTGACAAGAATGAGGATGTGTAAATTTCCACTCTTGGAATTACATTAGAATCTTCTGATCACATGGATTTATGCGTAAACTTCAAATACATTAATTACATATATATGGTTACATTCACTAATATATCTGTCTCTGGATGACCATAGAAATTCTTTTAACGACTGATTTCCAGAGTTCTATTCCTTAGTTTTGGTCTCATATACCCCATGTTGACAGAATTTCTTACTGTAAGGGATGTGTTCTTATAAATTTTTAAAATTATAGTTTACTGTTGCTATAAAATAACAGTATTTTACTATAAAATTGATGTTTAATAAAAAATCTGAGTAAAATATTGAAAAATCCCTGAAAATCTTGTCACTTTATATAGGGTAGACATCCCTACACATGACTGGATGCATTAACACATTCATTCACACACATATACTTAAGGCATTTGATGTCCCTAAACTACTTTAAATTGTTAAATTCTTCTATCTTAAGTCTTGGCCATCATTTTAATGAATCTGTTATTGCATAAATTTATCAAAATATATTTATATAAATTCCTACGGATGAACACTTACTTCCACTTCTACAAAACTGAGTTAACAGCACTGATGTGCTACTGACCTCTTCTTCTTTTCTGTTTGAAAATCATAAATGCTTATTCTATCATCTCCAGATCAAAGGGATTCCACATTCTCTATTTTGATATATACTGACCAACTTCAAAAAGCAATTATTCGGGGCACCTGGATTAGTTAAGCGTCCAACTCTTGATGTCGGCTCCGGTCATGATCTCAGGGTTGTGGGATCAAACCCAGTGTCGGGCTCCACACTGAGGGTGGAGCCTGCTTGGGATCCTCTCTCTCAACAAACAAACAAAACTAAAAAGCCATTATTCAAGCCACTGCTAGAAAAAAAGCATGGAAGTCAGTCCTGCCCCACTAATCGATGTGTTTGATAAAATTAGCACATTCCAACAAATAATTTTTTCTTCTTTCTCAGGCTGGGGAGAGGAAGGAGTAATAGGGTAGAGAACTTGACAAAAGTAATCTATTCAAGTAGCCTCTCTACCTAAGAAGTTTTTAAGATTTTATTCATTTACTTGTCAGAGAGAGAACACAAGCAGGGGGAGCAGCAGGCAGAGGGAGAAGCAGGCTCCAGACTGAGCAAGGAGCCTGATGCGGGGCTTGATCCCAGGACCCCGGGATCATGACCTGAGGCGAAGGCAGACGCTTAACCAACTGAGCCACCCAGGCATCCCTACCTAAGAAGTTTTGATGAAAGTAATGCTAAAACCCTTATTTAGCAGGCAATCACATTGAAGTCTGGATGGACATGTGGAGAATAAGAAACCAATGATCAATTCAACATTTACTAAGAAATGTTTGTCATCTGGGGGCGCCTGGGTGGCACAGTCGTTAAGCGTCTGCCTTCGGCTCAGGGCGTGATCCCAGCGTCTGGGATCGAGCCCCGCATCAGTCTCCTCTGCTGGGAGCCTGCTTCTTCCTCTCCCACTCCCTCTGCTTGTGTTCTCTCTCTCACTGGCTGTCTCTCTGTCAAATAAATAAACAAAATCTTAAAAAAAAAAATGTTTGTCATAACTTTGACACTTAAACCCCTGCATGACATTCTTGAGAATAAAAATAAACAATGTAATGGCTTATTGTTGGATTAGCAATCAATTTTTCAGTCTATGCTGTCACAAAAGGTAACTATCTGGTATCCCACTGATCTTAGGCCATGTAAGTTCAAAGTCCAAGATGGTAAGCCCCAACTTGCTAGGAGGCTGGGAAAGACAGGAGCTCATCACAAGGCAATGCCAAATTCCTAGGACAGATGGCAGTATTGAGTAGTTTTCTGGCATTTCAACTCTGTCTCCCTGAATTCATTTTATTAAGGCTACGTTTAGGTTACCTGTTCTAAATACATATTTTTACAAAAATTTGGAGGTGATCTCAACACAATTTTCAAATATACATTTCCCCCATTTCTTAATTTAGTAGATATTAGAGCACCTCCCGAGTACCTGGCAATGTTCAGACTATGTAGATTCAGAACAAGTCTCTGCATTTACAGAGCTTACATTCTAATGAGCATTAATTTTAGTGTGTCTGTCATACTTTTATACAAGGCCTGATAAAACTCATCCTTTCCAAAGCCTCTCCCCTGAGTAGTATTTAACAAAGGTCAAAGTTCAAACTGCACCTTACTACGCCACTTACAAGCGTTCTCTTTTGTGTGGCCTCCTGACTATTGGGATATATTAAACTGTGGCTCAAACATTTGACTTTCGTGAAACAAATGATTTTTTTCTTTTGAACTTCATGATTGGAAGAATTCACAGGACACTTGGGTTTTCTTTTAAAAAATCATTTTATACAACTCTTTTCCTGTTTGGACTCTCTGATGTTCTTCTCACTCCTACTACTTTTATAGGATTTATCACCAGCATGGATTCTGTGATGAATGGTAAGATTTGATCGCCAGCTGAAGCTCTTACCACACGTCTCACACTTGTATGGTTTCTCCCCCGTGTGAACTCTCTGATGAGACTGTAGCTGTGAAGAGCGACTGAAGACCTTGCCACACACATCACATTTGTACGGTTTCTCTCCAGTGTGGACACTCTGATGAAGCTGAAGACTTGAGGCCTGACTGAAGTGCTTACCACACTCCCCACACTTGTAGGGTTTCTCTCCTGTGTGGACCCTCTGATGCATGTCAAGATTCAAGCTCCACTTGAAGCCCTTCCCACACTCCTCACATTTGTACGGCTTTTCTCCAGTGTGGACTTTCTGATGGGCTTGAAGGTGTGAACTGCGACCGAAACTCTTCCCACACTCCTCACATTTGAATGGTTTCTCTCCACTGTGGACTCTCTGGTGTGCCAGAAGATTTGACGCCTGCCTGAATACTTTCCCACACTCCTCACAATTATACGGTTTCTCTCCTGTGTGGATTCTGCAGTGAATTTTGAGATCTGCTCTACGACTGAATCCCTTCCCACACTCTTCACATTTGTACGGCTTCTCACCCGTATGGATCAGCTGGTGAATCTGAAGTCGGGAACTCTGATTGAAGCCCTGCCCACACTCCTCACACTTGTAAGGTTTCTCTACACTGTGTGCCTTCAGATGGATTTGAAGATATGAACTCTGACTGAAGCCCTTTCCGCATACCTCACATTTATAGGGTTTCTCCCCTGTGTGGACCACCAGATGAACTTGATAATGGGAGTTCCTCCTGAAGCTCTTCCCACACTCATCACATTTGTATGGTTTCTCTCCTGTGTGGACTCTCTGATGTGCTTGGAGATTTGAACTCAGAGTAAAGCCTTTACCACACACATTACATATGTAGGATTTCTCTCCAGTGTGAACACCCTGATGGGCCTGAAGACTTGAAGGCCGACTAAAGCCTTTACCACATTCCTCACATTTGTAGGGTTTTTCTCCTGTGTGGACCCTCTGATGAATGTATAGATTTGAGCTACAAATGAAGCCCTTCCCACACTCCTCACATTTGTATGGTTTCTCCCCCGTGTGGACTCTCTGATGGGATTGAAGATGTGAATTCCGACTGAAGCTTTTACCACATGCATCACATCTGAATGGTTTCTCCCCAGTGTGGACCCTCTGATGGTCCTGGAGATGAGAGGCCTGACTGAAGGCCCTCCCACACTCCTCACAATGGTAAGGTTTCTCTCCTGTGTGGACTTTGCAGTGAACAGTAAGTGCTGACCTACGACCAAAGCTTTTCCCACACTCCTCACATTTAAATGGCTTCTCTACCGTGTGGACTTTCTGATGGGTTTGCAGAAGTGAGCTCTGACCGAATTCCTTACCACACTCACCACAATTATGGCCTTTCCCTCCCACATGAGCTCTCTGATGAATACGAAGAACTGAGCTATAACGGAAGCCTTTTCCACACTCACTACAGGTATGAGACTTTGCTTTTGAGTGTAACTGCTGATGCAGATCAAAGGTGGAGAGATCACTGAAGGTTTTTTCACATTCATTACATCGGTAAGGTTTTTGTCCTGAGTGAGTCACGCTCTCGTGGTCAAGTGTTGAAATCTTCACGCTGTCTTTCTCATGATCATCGTCGCTGTGAGACTGGTCACTTCTGTGTATTCCATGATCTAGGTGATGTGAAATCCAACTGATGATATCAACATCCTGTTTACACTGACACAGGTGATTTTTCACAGAAATTTGCTGGTATCTGTTCCGATAAGTCTGTGACTCAGTCAAAGAAGTTCTCCTCCACGAGTCCTGGGCTCTCAAAATTGCAAAGTCTGAGTTTTCAGTACCACCAGGACCACCCACTTTACAATTTAGTATACAGTTCTCATCTGCAGAAATTTGAAGAGCGAGTTCTGCCCCAAGCTGGCAGGGGGAATCACCTTGTTTGTGAAGCTGAGAACTATTTATCATGGAGTTCTGACACCTGGATAGGTCATCTGCAATGTGTTGCCAGATATGCCAGCAGGAAAGCTCTTCATGTGGTCCTCTGTCTTGAACGGTCCTCAGCTCACTTTGATTGCTCCCTCCTACAGGGACAGAATTCAGAGATGCGGACAAGTGAAAACTTTGTTCGCAGAGTCAAGTCTATTTCTGTCACACTTAGGACACGGTAGCAGACATGAATGAACTTCAGGATGTTCAGCTTATCTTTTTCACCATATATGAAATACTCTGGCTTATATACGGATTGAAGCCAACCACTTAGCATGAATGAAATCCATCTTAAAACAAAATCACTGCCATCTGACACACGATTTACGTCATTTTTCAAAAATTACATGTCTTTCCCACCACAGTACAGTATCAATAAAGACAAGCATTTGCAGTGTTGACGGCTTTTAACAGCGCCTAGCAGTTAGTAGGTGTTCAAGAAATGCACGCACAGACGGATCCCAATCTGATGTCTGAGATTATCGAGAGTTCTAAATCCCAGTTTAAGTGTAAACAAGTCACAGTAGCAAAAGGGCTTTTACAAGTAAGGTATGTGAAATAGGGCAAGGATGGGAAAATGCTAAGAAGCTGAAAGGCTGCACCAGAGACAGCAGTATACCAAGGGGGTATTGAGGAGAAAATCAAGGGTGCTAAAGAAAGAAAAGCATGAGGACCTATACACTAGATCCTTCTCAGGATTTTGTACTGTCTAAATGCAATCCACCTCTCCCCTCCGTCCCTGCCTCAAAAGGAGTCAAATGTAGAGGCCAGGGAAGAATGCTGTCTCTCTGAAAATAGTGTGGAAAATTTCTGGATCCAGATATACTGGCCTTCAACAAGAATGGCAGGTTCAAAGTGCAGAATGCAATTTATTAGTGAGCTGGGAAATAAATTCCGTCGCTTATGATATTTAGAAGAAACAGACTAGGAACTATTAGGGAATCATCACAAGCAGGAAAGCTGTCATTATATGAAATGCCTTCGAAAGTCATGTATTTAAATCTATATGCAAACGCTATGTCTGAGGTAACGATGGAAGATCCATTTATGATTATATCCGTGCATTCTGGAAGAAGCGAATGAGATGCAGCTGAGCAAATCTTTTAAGGGAAAGGCTCACTCACAAGCTGGCTATTTTCTGAGACCTTCCACTCTCTGATATAAGAGATATGGAAGTTGAAGTTTTCCCTCCTCTGGGGGAGCTGCCTAAGAAGTGGACAGAAGAATCCTCTATCAAAAACCAAAATCTCCTCCCCAAATGAATATGCTCTGCTACTAAGGCAAAGTCACAGGGAAAGAAGGGTGTTCGATTTGGTTGTAACGACAGGGCTACACATTCTGTGCAGGTGTCTGTACGCGCTCGTGCGGGTCAACTTGTACAGAAAGGCAAACACACGCACATACACCACAGGCAGCTGAGAAATCAGAATTAGGTTAAGAATTCACTTAAAGACAAGAAGTATTTTGCAGTATCCCTTCTTCACATGGATCTGTTCACCACCTCTTAGCTATTTCTGTGGAGGGCAGGTTTTCCTATTAAGTCATTCTTTTTTTTTTTTTTTTTTTTAAGATTTTATTTATTTGAGATACAGGAAGAGTGAGAGAAAGAGCACAAGCAGCAGAGGGAGAGGGAGAAGCGGGCTCCCCACTGAGCAGGGAGCCCAACGTGGGCCCAGGACCCGTGGATCATGACCTGAGCTGAAGGCAGACGCTTAACCGACTTGAGCCACCCAGGCGTCCCTAACGCATTCATTTCTTCAACAAATATTTACAGAGCCCCTGCCACATACCAGGACTATTCTAAGCACTGAGGATAATGAACAATAAACGAAACAGACAAAATTCCCCCAATCTTGAAGATGACACTGCAGTGAGGAGACAAAGATAAAATAAACAAACAAATAAAAATATGTGAGGCGATGATCACACAAAATAAGGCAGTGCACAGACAGTCAAGAGAGAATGGCATTTTCAACAGGGTCGTCAGAGCCCTCACATGGGATTAGAACTGAGTGACCTGAAAGAAGGAAAGAAGGGGCCTGAAGGGTTATAGGCAAGAGACTGTTCCAGGCAGAGAACAGGTGAAGGGCTCTGAGGCAGAAGCTTCCTCTGCAGGTCTGAGAACAATGTAGGCAGAAAAGATGGAGCAAGAGGAAAGACAGATGTATTCAGACAGGCCACGGGGGATGAACAGCAGACCACAGAGGACTCTCTAGAAGCTGCTTTACGTGGTTTTTATTCTAAGTAAAAGAAGCCATAAGAGAATTCTGAACAGAAGACCAACATAATCGGACTTAACGTTTTAAAGGATCCCTTGGGCTGCTACTTAAAGAACAGACTGCAGAAGGGTGGGAGTGGGCACCACTGCGAAGAGTGTCGCAATAATCCAGGAAAGAGGCTCGGCGCTTGGACACAGGCGACAGCACGCGGGTGGCGAGAAACAAGACAGATGGGCAGGTAACTGCGACAACGTACAGTCACTTCGTTCTTACCCACATTTCTCTCTATCTGGGTTGCTGTCTTCATCGACCAGAGCCTCTCTTCTCTTTCTATGTGCCATTTATCTCGTTTAAAGGGCTGATGTCCTGAGAACATGCAAAGTCACGAGTTAAAATGAATGTGCTACTTCCTTGGGAAGATTATCCTATTCTGCGAACTGCAAACAACAGTCTCTGAAGAGGCTGTCTTCCCTCCAGCCAAACCTTCTCCAATTCTCTTTGTATGTTCTTCATACAAACAATTCCTGTATTTTCATTGTAAGTAAAGCTTTGGGGAACGGATGGACAGACGTCGTTGGAGGTTTCTTCATCCTGTGTTTAGTGTCTAAAGAACCGTATGATGGAAACCAAGCTTTGGGGATACATGAGCTTACCAGCTTTTATACCAATGTAATGAAAGATGATATTCTTGTCACACTGTTAACAGAACATTCGCTTTCACCCAAAAAAGTAGGTGTTTCCTCCATGTTGATTTAATTATACGATGGATTAGGAGTAAAAACAACCCCGTGACTTTTGGACAGATTTATCAGTCTATAAAGTGAAGCCAACTTCAAAAAATGTATCCTCAAGATTTGTACTTATAGTTTCACAGGGGCCTCAACAAGTATATAAATCTGTTTTTGAATTACAACCATTAATTAAAATTGCAAGTAGGTATGTTAAAAAATAAATAAACAGAATGAACATGTTAGAGTTGAAATTTACCGGAAACCCGAGTTCCAACTGCATATTCAAGATATCAAAAGTCTGTTTTTTCAAACCTTTTTTTAATCATGACGAATTGAAGAAATAGCATGTATTTCATGACGCAACTACATACACAGATATGTATTATCTAAACAAAGTTTCAATGACCTATTTCTAACCCATGTCTGTTTTCACTAAATCTCCTCCCAGTGGCCCTCACGTACTCACGCAGTCAACCAGGTTTTGGCTGCAATGCGTCCTAAGCAGCTCTGATATTCTCTCCCCTGTTGATTTCATTCCAAACCACTCACAGAACTCAATCAGTTTTATAATTCACTAATGCGACAGGAGTGAAATCTGAACTCAAATAGACAGAGTACAGCAGTATACAGTCCATTTATAGTCCTTTACAAAAACCCAAATGAAAAAGACCTGAAGATCCTGTTCAGAAAGACCAGAAACATCCTGTGCTCCACCGGCATTAGCGAAGTCCAATCCCCAAACTCAGGGAACCATTTCAGGAGCCCTAACGCCTTAAAACCCCAAGGTGACAAAGATCCTCCACAGGGAGGCTGTCCTCACCCACGGAGACCAGGTTCCTGAAGTTTTCTAACATGACATCCTGGTACAGCTTCCTCTGGGCGGAGTCCAGCAGCCCCAGCTCCTCCTCCGTGAAGGCCACCGCCACGTCCTTGAATGTCACTGCCTCCTACAACAAACACATACAACCAAAATCTTATACCCAAGGTCCACTGCGAGAGGCAAGAGGATGGGTGGGAAGGTGCTCTGGCCCCTGAGCAATGTGTAGATTTCCCAGCCCTTCCTCTCTCCTGCTGATGCCACGTACTGATTTTCCTCAGTCTCATCAAAAGTGCTGCTATGGAAAGGAAAGCTTTGTCTATCTACCTGGCCCTCCCTGTAATATGCAAACTCCCTAGAATTCTAACAGCTGCATCTTAACCTAAAAAGGTTTTACTTTTTAATTAACCCTGCCAATTACCCCAGAAACAGTGAACACTTCAGCCCCAGCAGAATTTGATAGCACCTGCCTTCCCGCTGAAGTGGGAACCAGGTCAGGAGTAGCATTCTACCTGGAAATAAACCAAAGGGCATGGCAGGTCACTGAATGAGAAACTCTCTCTCCTCCTGTATCTGTCTTCACTTGAATACCATACTCTGACTCTAGATCTCCGGTTTCTGTGTGAATTTAAGCAGATGTCTTTTTCACAACCCCTTGTCTTTATATTTAAAATAAAGATAGGGGTGCCTGGGTGGCTCAGTTGGGTAAGTGTCTGCCTTCGGCTCAGGTCATGATCTCAGGGTCCTGGGATCGAGCCCTGTGTCGGGCTCCCTGCTCGGCAGGGAGCCTCCCTCTCCCTCTGCCCCTCCCCCTGCTTGTGCTTTCTCTCTCTCTCTTGCAAATAAATAAAGAAAATCTTTAAGAAATAAATAATTTTAAAAATGCACAAAGGAAAAAAAACAGTAAATAAAATACACATAGGGTTTGTGACTGAGGTATGGAGGAGACAGAATCTAGCTCTCGTAATTAGAAAGCTTCTAACAATATCTTTTCTTGTAAAGCTGAAGTCTGATCCTGACGCACTGTACCATATTTGATATCCTACCAAAAAACATCCAGTGCACCAGATATAAAACAATTTTGAGTACCTAATACATTAAGGACAAAAAAGGGCAGTAATTTCCAGAACGGTTTTTTGAGAAATAGGTTAAATCAGGAAAACTATCGCTGTAGTGTTCCTAAAATAGTAAAAATCCTAAACTAAATGTCTATGAATAGAGAACAGTTTTAAAAATAGGTATACAAATTTGAAGAGAATATGATACAGCAATTAAAAACTGTGACACAGTGATGGGGCACCTGGCTGGCTCAGTCAGTTGAACATGTGACTCTTGATCTCAGGGTTGTAAGTTTGAGTCCCATGTTGGGTGTAGAGATTACTTTTAAAAAAATAAATAAAACCTTAAGAAAAATTGTTGCATAGTATTAAATGAAAAGAAAGGATTTAAGTTGTATGTAATGAGGTCGGGGAATCGACAAAACAGGTGAAAAGGAAAAAAAAGTACAAACTTCCAGTTATAAAATAAATCACGGGGAGGGAAAGTACAGCACAGGGAATATGATCAATAATATCACAGTAACTTCGTGCGGTGACAGACTGTAACCACACTTACCATGGTGAGCATTTTGCAACATATCTAATCGTCAAACCACGATGCCGTACGCCCAAAACTAGTATGTCAACTAGGCTTCCACGTAAAAAATTAAACAAAATTAAAAAATAAAAAATAAGTTAAGAAAATCAAAATAAAGGTATGAAAGATTTTTTAAAAAAATCTTAAAAGAAATAAAGCTGTATCTGTGTTATGAATACAAATACGCAGCTAGAGATTATGGAAATAGAGCATCTATTTGGAGGGGAAGTGGTAAAGTGCAAGACAGTTTCACTTCTATTAATTTTTCTCCTTTTACTTGTGAGATTAAAAAATGATGAAAGGAGAACACGAATTGCATGGAGCACTGGGTGTTACGTGCAAACAATGAATCATGGAACACTACAGCAAAAGCTAATGATGTACTGTATGGTGACTAACACAACATAATAAAATTTAAAAAAAATAAAAATAAAATAAAAAATAAAAAATGATGAAATAAAGGCTAACACCAAAACCAATTAAACTTAAAAGGCATAAAGAAAAAAGCACCTGACACACTCAACAAGGTCTCAGATGCATGCTCCTTAAAAGAGAAGGAGACTTGTGTCTAGTCTCTGAAGACTAAAATGACATTTTCAAAAAATTTTATTCATTTATTTGGAAGAGAGAGAGAGAGAACAAGCAGGGAGGGAGAGAGGAAGAGAGAGACAGAGAGAAGCAGACTCCCTGCTGAGCAGGGACGTGGGGCTCAACCTCAGGACCCGGAGATCAGAACCCAGAGATCACGACCTGAGCCAAACAGATGCTTAACTGACTGAGCCCCCCAGGTGCCCCTAAAATGATATTTTTAACAGTAGGAAAGGCAAGCCTTACTCACCTTGAACACACTCATATTCTCTTTCCTTCTGGGGAAACAGAATCCTAGAAAGACAGACTGAGAAAGGAGAAAGAAGTCAATGGAAACTGGTCAAGTACGTCATTAACCCGTGGGCCGGTGCCCTTGAACATGGCCTGATGAGCAGAACTCGGCATTATACCAGATACCCACCCAGACCCCTTTCAGTAGGAGTTCAAAGAACAACCTGCCTGAAAACATAAATGGCCCCATCCCAGTGTGCCTGTAGCTTCTGCAGTACTAATTCTTCCGAGCAGGGTATAAATGAGCCAACGGCAGTTAAGAGAAGGCTTCGGAGTCAATCTGTGTGGGCCAAAATCCTGGCTAGGCTGTTCACTAGCAGTGCCATCCCAGGCAGATGATTAGCGTCTCTTTGCCTCAGTTCTGTCATCTGCAAGTCGGGGAGAATAATGGTATCGACCTTATGGGACTGCTGTTAAGGCAGGAAGCTATCAGAGCACTGTCAGTTTCCTGTTTCTTTCCAACTGCAGAAATATAGTCTGCACAATGATATCCTATAGTTTGCAAGTATCCCTGTAAGCGCGCTTTCTACCAAGAGAATATTGTTAGAATCCACGGAGTTCACAGGCTGTTGCCCTATCATGTGAGGTTCTCAGTGACTTCTCAAGATCTCTGGTTGTCTTCCTGATAATTAGTTACCTCAACAACAATATCTGAGTTGACATGGCCAACTTTCTATAAAAAGGCATTAAAAATAAGTGAAGTTTCTTTTTAAGCAGGAAGTGCACTTTTGACAGGTAGGCTCGGAGGTAAAGAAAACTAAGCAAACCCGAGATTCTGCAACAACAAAACAATACGCTGACAGTCCATACCTAAGTTAACTAAAAAAGACAGGCATCCGAGTTGTAAACGTATTGTTATAAATAAAGGAATGCATAAGAAACAGGTGAGAAGAGAAAGTTCCCCCGATGGCAGAAGGCAAACAAAAAAATGTAGAATGAGAGATAGTCAGAAAATCATCAATGGATGCTAAAAAAAAAAAAAAAAAAAAAAAAAAGGCGCAAGTTTGGGAAGAAATAAGATAGTCACATAGTCTCAAATATTAACTGCAAAAGGAAAAACAGGAACCTGGCAGACACCTTACCCAAGAAAACAAAGTTGAAACCAGCCACTGGAACCCACAAACAGACACGTGCTTCCCATCATGCACCGAGAAGGTGGCCTTACCACTTCTTTCTGCAGCGCCCCTGCTAACGCATAGCCTGAACCTAGTCGTAAACAAATTATCAGATACACCAAAACAAGAGGGACATTCTACAAACTAATTTGCCAATATTCTTCACAAAATCATGAGCTACATAAATAAAGTCTGAGGAATCATTCTATTTTTTTGTTTTGTTTTAAGTCATCTTTATATCCAATGGGAGCTCAAACTCATGACCCGGAGATCAAGAGTCGCATGGTCTACCAAATGGACCGGCCGAGTGCTCCGGAATCATTCTAGATTAAAGGAGATTAACGAAATAAAAACTACGCTCAATGCATATCACAGGACTGAACCCCGAACTAGAAAAAGAAAACTGCTCTCAGAGACTTTATTGGGGAAACTGGAAAAACTGAATATGGGCTGTGGATTAGGTAACAGTGTGTTATCACTGTAATTAATTCCATTTTGGTCAGTCTCTCGCTTGCTCTCAAATGGTTCAGCAAAAAAACAAAAACAATATACTAGTATGATAAAGCTGTGAAAGAGACCCCAAAAAACGGCTCTGGAAGCTAGCAGCAGCAACAGCTAGAACTTGGTGTTTCCCACTCAGCAGCGAGAATCTGACAGGGCCACTCAGTCTCAGTGATGGCGATGAACAAGAAAAGGACAAGACAGGGGCGCTTGGGTGGCTCAGTTGTTAAGTGTCTGCCTTCGGCTCAGGGCGTGATCCCGGGGTCCTGGGATCGAATCCCACATCGGGCTCCCTGACCCGCTGGGAGCCTGCTTCTTCCTCTCCCACTCCCCGTTTGTGTTCCCTCTCTCGCTGGCTGTCTCTCTGTCAAATAAATAAATAATATCTTAAAAAAGAAAAGAAAAGAAAAGGACAAGACACTCCCCGTAACACAGAGACAATGACATTCCAAAATGACCCAAAAAAAAAATTTAAAAAGCCAAAAACTGCCCCCCGCAACATGAGTGACTATTAACAGTGACAACTGAAGTCTCATTTTGTTTCTCCCACCTACTAGATAAAAATTATTACAATAGTCATCAACTGGCTTCTGGACAGCATACAAACCAGAACAAACCCTCACTGCTTAAAACTCCCCAACTCAGCTAATGCAAGCCAAAACCCTATAAGCAGCCCCACCTAAAGCCTCTGAGACACCTGGGCGTGTGGGCTTTGCTTCAGCAAGCTGAAACAAACTTAACTCTTTGATTACAGGTATGTTCCCGGTGGGCTTTGGCAGATGGTCACTAACAGAGAAAACAGGCCAAACATAAGTAACTGATGAGCACTAGGGTAGCTCAGTTGGTTAAGCATCTGACTCCTTTTTTTTTTTAGATTTGAGAAAGAGAGCAAGTGTGCGTGCACAGGGGGAAGGGCAGAGGGAGAGAGAGAATCCTCAAGCAGATGCCCCACTGAGTGCGGAGCCCGATGCAGGGCTTGATCCCAGGACCCTGAGATTCCCCTGAGGGAAAAAAATATATCCAGCTCAGTTTTATCTGTGACACCCAGCAAAGTCAATTTTCTAGGTCTCAGTTTCCAGACAAGAGACCTTCCCGAGTCTCTCGAATTTTCACGTTCACAGGAATCTCCCTAGGATCTTGCTGGAATGCAGATTCCTGGGCCCCACAAGCAGAAAGTCTGAATCAGAATGTCTCAGAAGGGACTCAAGGATGAGCATTTCTATCGGAGTGATGCCAATGCCACTGGCTTGAGGACCACAATTTAAGCAGCACTGCAGTGGTACCATCGGGCCCAAAGAAAGCAGCCTCAACTCAACAGAAATCCACACACAGAGTAACCAGACAAAAAGGCTAAAATGTTATCGTTACAGTCCAAGGTTATGGGTAATTAACGTTTTTATTTATATATTTCTGTATCTTCCATAAACATTAGTAGGTTACTTCTATGATATAAATATTATTTGAAACAAATGACATAGATCAGAAAGCTAATTTAAAGTAGGAAAAACGGGTGCCTGGGTGGCTCAGTCAGTTAAGCATCAGACTCTTGGTTTCCACTTAGGTCATGATTTCCGGGTCATGGGATCCAGGCCCGTGTAGGGCTCCACAGTGGGGAGTCTGCTTGAGATTCTCTTCCTCTCCCTCTGCTTCTGCCCCTCCCCAGCTCGTGCTCTCTAAATAAAATAAATCTTTTAAAAGATAAAATAAAGTAGGAAAAGCGGCAGTACCACTTAACAGAGCCACTGTGTGATGGAAGTGTGTTCATTTGTGTAAAGCTTTTAGAATGGAACTTAGCCATGGAACATTGCATCAAGAACTGGGGATGTACTGTATGGTGACTAATATAACAAAACAAATATTATAAATAAAAAAAAAAGAATGGAATTTAGCAACTAAGGCTCAGCTATAATCGTTTCTCAAGGGCGTGTCCCACACATTCTCCAATTTATGTGACTATCTTAGTAATGCCAAGTCCTACTCACGTGGAGCTCTGACGCCTCCTCCTCCGTGCAGTGCTTTTTTCAGAAGTCAGGGCTGGGGAGGAAAGGAGGTGGTGAAATACCAGGTTTGTGTTTCCATTCCCAAGAAATCACATTCCCCAGTACCAGCTAGAAGCAACTCTCTCCTTGCAAAAAAAGGTCAGGAGACCAGGACAACTGAGCTTCCTGAACTCACAGCACCTCCCTGAGAAATGGGCGCTTCTCGGATAATTGCAGTAGTATTAATAATAGTCTCCGGCCAGGCAGTTCTAAACCTTTTACTTGTACTATCTCATTTCTTTCCTCACAGCGCTGGATTAAGAAGGTATTTTTACTTCCCTTTTACAGAACAGCAAACCAAGACACAGAGGAATTAAGTAACCCACCCAATGCGATACCATATGAAGACCACTAACTCGCAGGTGGGGAGTCGGGACAAGGGTGCAGAGAGGCCGGGAGATCCTCAAACCCGGAGAAGCACAACCAGAGCCCGCCCCATCCCGGGCAGGTCCCCAGAGCTAAGAAGCTCCGCCCAGGGGGACGCAAATCGCCACCCTCGGCCATCAAACCTCAGCTTTTAGCCGCTCTTCCTCTTTCTCCCCAAACGAAAGGCTGGCGGCTGCGGGACCCAAGTCCGTCTTCGGGGGAAGTTTGAATGGGTCGCGGACAGCGGACCCCAAACCCTATAATCAGGGGAAAGATGGCTGCTACGGCGTCCTTCTGGGGCGGAAGTGCCGGCCACTAACGGGCACTCCTGGACTACACTTCCCAGAATTCCCGTGCACCACGGTCTTCAATGGAAGTACCTGCGACTACACGGAGCTACTGGACTACACTTCCCAGAATCCCGCAGCGGGGTTGCCGGGGGGAAGGTTTACAGACCCGCCTCACGGTAGCTGCGGGCTGTGACTACTAGGAGCTCTGGGCTGCGGGTTCCAGACCGCCTGGGGCGGGGAGCTATAGGCAACAGCGGCGCCCTCCCTGTTACCCTTCACCAACCGTGGGACCGGAAAAGACAAAGCTGTTTTATTCCCTACACTTGGAATACTTTGTATTAATTTGGCTAATTGCCCCAGCAACATTGAAACCTATAACTCAATGGAAAAGTAATTACGGGACTCTTGTGTCTTTTTTCTGTTTTTGTGTTCCAAGTTCTTCTGGGAAATCATCCTCCAAGAACCATGCCTGGCTTAATACAACATGGCACACACTGAGCCTGTAGTTTACATTAGGGTTCACTCTTGGTTCTGTACATTTTATGGACGTGGACAAATGGATAAAGCCATGTATCCACCCTTATTGTATCAGAGAGAGTAGTTACACTGACCTACAAATCCTCTATTCTCCACCTATTCATCCCGCCCCTCTAACCCTTGGCAACCACTGATCTTTTTACTGTGTCCATACTTTTGCCTTTTCAAGAATGTTGTATAGTTGGAATCATACTTTTCAGTTTGGCTTCTTTCACTTAGTAATATGCATTTACGTTTTCTCCATATCATTTCATGGCTTAATAGCTCATTTCTTTTTAGCACCAAATAATATTCCATTGTGTGGATGTACCACAGTTAATATATATCTATTCACCTACTAGAGGACAAAGATCTCAATATTCCCCAAAATGATCTATAATATCAATCAAACCCTAATAACAATATCAGCATTTCCCCCCTGGAAATTGCTAAGGTGATTATAAACATTATGTGGAAAATAAAAGAGCTAAGAAGAGTTGGAACAATCTGGAATAAGAATGAAAGGGGAAATTTACGTTAATAGACACTAAATCTTATTAAAAATCTACAAAATAAGAGAGTCTGGAGTTTGCTCAGGGATAGACAAGTGAAGAGAATAGAGATCAAAATCTATATCAAAACAGACATTATACCTTGATGTGTATAAACACTGCAACCGAGAGGGTAAAGATGTCTTGCTACATGTAATTTCTATATATGGTTCTTGGTCCGCTGGATACCTCTATGGGAAAAAAACACACTGGTCATTACCTCATAGGATGTAAGAATAAAAATTCCATAATATAATAAAAATATTATTATTAAAAAAAGAAATTGGTAAACATACAAATAAAGCTCTCAATATTTTAGAAGACAAAAAAAAAAAAAAGAATAAAAATTCCAGAAAATCTGCAGATTTAAATTTGAAGAGTAAACAATGATAATGTAGGGGAAAACAACAGAACAGTTTTTTCATGTTGGAGTAGGAAGAATTTCTTTTAAGTAGGAAGAATTTCTTAAACAATACCAAAAAATGCACACAATGTGAAAGAAAAAATTGAAAAATAGTACTATTTTAAAGTTAAGAAATACTATTAATTAAAACACATGCTAATAGAAACAAAATGGCAAAAAGTGAGAGATATTTTCAAAACATATATGGGACAAAAGACTCTTTTGTAAAATATGTCTTCAAATCAATAAGAAAGACAGGCACCCCAACATAAAACATGGACAAAAGACTTTAGTAAACAACTCAGGAAAGAGGATGTCGAAATAGCCAGTAATCATGAAAAAGTACTAAACTCCATATCATAAGGGAAATTCAAATTAAAGTGTTATGAGTACCAGCACCTTCTGATCAGAAAGGCTAAAATTTACAATACTGAAAAAAACAAATGGGAAAAGATGCCAATGCTCGCATATCACTAGTGAGAGTGTAAATTGGTATAACCACTTTGAAATACTGTTTGGAAGTATCTACTAAAGATAAACATATACCCTGTAATGCTTTGGTCCCACCCATATAAATATTCCTCAAATAGATGTATCATACATTAAGCACAAGACACATTTTAGACTGTTTGTGTCAATACTGTGATACCCCAGAATTGGAAATTACCCAATATCCATCAACAATAGAATGGTTTACAGTATGTTTACACACTGCAAACACATCCACCAATGAAAGTAAAACAAAGTTCTCTGTTCCCAACAATATGTTGATAAACATCATGGCATCATGTCGAGCGAATGAAGCCAGACATAGAATACATACTGTTTTTTGTACATAGTGTATGACTCCATTTATATAAAGTCCAAAATAGGCTAAATGAATCTACGCTATTATGAGTTAGTGGCAAAAAGGAAATAAATGGAATGAGCCAAGAGGGGTGTTTCTAAGATGCTGGGTTTGTCCTGGTCCTCCAAGAAGTGGACGCCAAGATGCTAAGCAAGACTTTTAATGAACAAATATCTTGTTAGTCGGGGGGCCTGCGTGGCTCAGTTGGTTAAGTGTCTAACTTCGGCTCAGGTCATGATCCCCAGGGTCCTGGGATCGGGCCTTGTATCGGGCTCCCTGCTCAGTGGGGAGTCTCCTTCTCCATCTGCCTCTCCCCACCCCAGCTCGTGCTCTCTCTCCCCCTCTCTAGCAAAAATAAAAATCTTTTTTTAAAAACGCACAAATATTTTATTAGGGTTAACATCTGTGAGAGCTTGGGGAGGGGGCTGTCAGAACCATCGGATCATGGTACGAGTCTGACCCTGAGTGAAGGAATTTTGGAAGAAAGATTTG
Organism: Ursus maritimus; assembly: GCF_017311325.1. Lineage (NCBI taxonomy): Eukaryota > Metazoa > Chordata > Mammalia > Carnivora > Ursidae > Ursus > Ursus maritimus. The sequence continues at coordinate 53,288,998 of NW_024424341.1, read as the reverse complement.
GTGATCATCCTATACTTCCTTGTAATATAAGTAAAGTTCTTCAAAGCTGTCAGAGTCCCTGGAAAAAAAAGTCATTGGATAGGGAAGTTCCAACCTCCAAGAATGGGCCCATCTTAGGATTCTTATTGTGTTGACTGGGAGCAATCATGGTAAGACTGGCCTCCATGCAAACGTGTAGCGGGTTTTACAACACAGCTGCAGGAGCCTTAGGCAATTATGCTCTCTGCAGTCAGGTAATTGTGAAGCAGAAAACTGTCTTGTCAATTGGGTTTATCTGATATTCTTTCATGACTAGAGTTGATTGTGTATTTTTTGGGCAGTAAAAATAGTGAAGCCACATCGTATCAGGAAACCTACAATGTTGGTTTGTTCTATTACCAATGATATGAACATCTTGGCTAAGAG
>NW_024424341.1:53202042-53286525 GCF_017311325.1 Ursus maritimus | reverse complement strand
CTGCGGGTTCCAGACCGCCTGGGGCGGGGAGCTATAGGCAACAGCGGCGCCCTCCCTGTTACCCTTCACCAACCGTGGGACCGGAAAAGACAAAGCTGTTTTATTCCCTACACTTGGAATACTTTGTATTAATTTGGCTAATTGCCCCAGCAACATTGAAACCTATAACTCAATGGAAAAGTAATTACGGGATTCTTGTGTCTTTTTTCTGTTTTTGTGTTCCAAGTTCTTCTGGGAAATCATCCTCCAAGAACCATGCCTGGCTTAATACAACATGGCACACACTGAGTCTGTACTTTACATTAGGGTTCACTCTTGGTTCTGTACATTTTCTGGACTTGGACAAATGGATAAAGGCATGGATCCACCCTTATTGTATCATAGAGAGTAGTTACACTGACCTACAGATCCTCTCTTCTCCACCTATTCATCCCGCCCCTCTAACCCTTGGCAACCACTGATCTTTTTACTGTGTCCATACTTTTGCCTTTTCAAGAATGTTGTATAGTTGGAATCATACTTTTCAGTTTGGCTTCTTTCACTTAGTAATATGCATTTACGTCTTCTCCATATCATTTCATGGCTTAATAGCTCATTTCTTTTTAGCACCAAATAATATTCCATTGTGTGGATGTACCACAGTTAATATATATCTATTCACCTACTGGAGGACAAAGATCTCAATATTCCCCAAAATGATCTATAGTATCAATCAATCCCTAATAACAATATCAGCATTTCCCCCTGGAAATTGCTACGGTGATTATAAACATTATGTGGAAAATAAAAGAGCTAAGAAGAGTTGGAACAATCTGGAATAAGAATGAAAGGGGAAATTTATGTTAATAGACACTAAATCTTATTAAAAATCTACAAAATAAATACAAATCTACAAAATAAGAGAGTCTGGAGTTTGCTCAGGGATAGACAAGTGAAGAGAATAGAGATCAAAATCTATATCAAAACAGACATTATACCTTGATGTGTATAAACACTGCAACCGAGAGGGTAAAGATGTCTTGCTACATGTAATTTCTATATATGGTTCTTGGTCCGCTGGATACCTCTATGGGAAAAAAACACACTGGTCATTACCTCATAGGATGTAAGAATAAAAATTCCATAATATAATAAAAATATTATTATTAAAAAAAGAAATTGGTAAACATACAAATAAAGCTCTCAATATTTTAGAAGACAAAAAAAAAAAAAAAAAAAGAATAAAAATTCAGAAAATCTGCAGATTTAAATTTGAAGAGTAAACAATGATAATGTAGGGGAAAACAACAGAACAGTTTTTCATGTTGGAGTAGGAAGAATTTCTTTTAAGTAGGAAGAATTTCTTAAACAATACCAAAAAAATGCACACAATGTGAAAGAAAAAATTGAAAAATAGTACTATTTTAAAGTTAAGAAATACTATTAATTAAAACACATGCTAATAGAAACAAAATGGCAAAAGTGAGAGATATTTTCAAAACATATATGGGACAAAAGACTCTTTTGTAAAATATGTCTTCAAATCAATAAGAAAGACAGGCACCCCAACAAAAACATGGACAAAGACTTTAGTAAACAACTCAGGAAGAGGATGTGAAATAGCCAGTAATCATGAAAAAGTACTAAACTCCATATCATAAGGGAAATTCAAATTAAAGTGTTATATGTACCAGCACCTTCTGATCAGAAAGGCTAAAATTTACAATACTGAAAAAAACAAATGGGAAAAGATGCCAATGCTGCATATCACTAGTGAGAGTGTAAATTGGTATAACCACTTTGAAATACTGTTTGGAAGTATCTACTAAAGATAAACATATACCCTGTAATGCTTTGGTCCCACCCATATAAATATTCCTCAAATAGATGTATCATACATTAAGTACAAGACACATTTTAGACTGTTTGTGTCAATACTGTGATACCCCAGAATTGGAAATTACCCAATATCCATCAACAATAGAATGGTTTACAGTATGTTTACACACTGCAACACATCCACCAATGAAAGTAAAACAAAGTTCTCTGTTCCCAACAATATGTTGATAAACATCATGGCATCATGTCGGCGAATGAAGCCAGACATAGAATACATACTGTTTTGTACATAGTGTATGACTCCATTTATATAAAGTCCAAAATAGGCTAAATGAATCTACGCTATTATGAGTTAGTGGCAAAAAGGAAATAAATGGAATGAGCCAAGAGGGTGTTTCTAAGATGCTGGTTTGTCCTGGTCCTCCAAGAAGTGGACGCCAAGATGCTAAGCAAGACTTTTAATGAACAAATATCTTGTTAGTCGGGGCCTCGCGTGGCTCAGTTGGTTAAGTCTGACCCGGCTCAGGTCATGATCCCCAGGGTCCTGGGATCAGGCCTTGTATCGGGCTCCCTGCTCAGTGGGGAGTCTCCTTCTCCATCTGCCTCTCCCCACCCCAGCTCGTGCTCTCTCTCCCCCTCTCTAGCAAAAATAAAAATCTTTTTTTAAAAACGCACAAATATTTTATTAGGGTTAACATCTGTGAGAGCTTGGGGAGGGGGCTGTCAGAACCATCGGATCATGGTACGAGTCTGACCCTGAGTGAAGGAATTTTGGAAGAAAGATTTGGTGATCATCCTATACTTCCTTGTAATATAAGTAAAGTTCTTCAAAGCTGTCAGAGTCCCTGAAAAAAAAAGTCATTGGATAGGGAAGTTCCAACCTCCAAGAATGGGCCCATCTTAGGATTCTTATTGTGTTGACTGGGAGCAATCATGGTAAGACTGGCCTCCATGCAAACGTGTAGCGGGTTTTACAACACAGCTGCAGGAGCCTTAGGCAATTATGCTCTCTGCAGTCAGGTAATTGTGAAGCAGAAAACTGTCTTGTCAATTGGGTTTATCTGATATTCTTTCATGACTAGAGTTGATTGTGTATTTTTTGGGCAGTAAAAATAGTGAAGCCACATCGTATCAGGAAACCTACAATGTTGGTTTGTTCTATTACCAATGATATGAACATCTTGGCTAAGAGAGTAGTCACCAGATTTCTCCATAATATACCTACTATATTTCCTTTTATAATTAATAACACTGTATGGAGGGATATTTTTAGTTGTGCAGCATCCATCCTATTTCTCAGTAACTTTAAACCAGTAAGCCATACCTGCAGTCTTATGGGTTGTGAGGACAACTCATTTTTTTTTTCATGTACTGAGTTTTCTGTTACAAATTCCCTGACAACCTAGTACAGTATCTTATGACAGCAAAAACAAAAACAAAAACAACCATAACCAAACCAAACCAAAACGAAGGCACTGGGTTTTGATGTTATGTGTGCAGAAAAGTTTAACATAGAGCTGAGACTGCTATCCTTAGAGAGGCCTGCTTGCAAGGCTGGCTCTTGATTGGTGTCTGGGTACTTGAATTGCTCTGGAGGATTCCTAGCATTCCCTAAGAGTATCTCACAGTGCCTAAGCCCTTTGTGCAACGTGGTTTATGCTGAATATCTATTTTCCTTCTGAGGGTCTCTAATTTTGGTACATGCCAGGCAGAGAATGCCTAAGGGACCAGCCCTCAATAAAAAGATCTAGGGCACTGAGTCTCTGATACGTCTCTCTGGTGACAGTTACACGTGTTGCGACAATTTAGTGCTGAAGGAACTTAGTACATTGTGATTCCATAAGAAGAGAACTCTGGGAAGCTTACACCTGATTTCCTCCAGACTTCATCCTTCCTACCTTCCCTCTTTGCTCATTTTACTTTGCATCCTGTCAGTGTTAGCAAATCAGTTCCAGTGTCCTGCCGGTACTCAGAGAGAACGAAAGAACATGTTAGTAGCCTTAGCAACCCCCAACACACCACCGAAATTGAGACGACACAAGCCTTGGTAAATACCTAGCATCCTATGAATGTGTGGTCCAGAAAATCAACTGTGGGAACCTGTCTCAACTAGATATAATTTGCTGAGTAAAGCCCTTTAACCAACTACAATGAAAGTCACCATTGTGTCTGACTATAGAACAGCCTCCAGACCCGCTCTTCACCTTTATTGGCTCCACATCCAGGGGGTGAATTGCTATTTTTTTATGGTCTTTCTTCACGCACACCACTTCAGAAAGGAATCCTTTTTTTTTTTTTTAAATGCCTCCACAATGTATGTATTTTGCTTCTAGCTCCAGGATTTGCCCCCTCCCTGTTATGGATTTATACTAAAAGCACAGCCTGCATTAATCACAAAGATACAATTGTTAAAACTCATCAAGTTATTTGTGTATGTGAAACAATCAGAGAAGTTCTTGGTTTTGAAATGGGCTTCCAGAGCTCATTCCTTAATTTTGATCTTTTTTTGCCATACGATAATATAGAACACTCGTAACGGCTTAACTTCAAGGGATAGTTATCTGGTACTCGCCTTAATTCTATTACAGTAATTTACTGCTTTGGTAATGTTCCATATTCAATGAAAAACTGAAACATAGATGGAAAAACACCAGGGGCAGGGGAGAGAGGAATAAAAAATGGGGAAAGACCACAATATGCTCCTTGCCAAGGAAAACCAGTACGGAAGAGCATCCCTTTATACGTTCTCTTATACATATACACATGCATGCACAAGGACTCACAGACTCACAAACATTTATGTTTGATTAGGCTATGAAGGCTACAGTCTATGATTTTTCAAAGCCTGTATTATGTATTTCTCCTGTCATTACAGGTATCTGCCATAATCTTAAAGGCTTCAAGTTATTACAGGAATATACCAAAACTCAAATTCCTACATACGCACACTTATTCCCATTTACAAAAACTCTGACATCATCAATATGGTGCTCATCTTTTTGGTGTTTGAATCTCATCATCTTAACTTTTGATTATCTGATTTCCAAATCAAATCAATGTATAACCTGTACTGACACATACTCCATTCCCAGGACCATGCTTCAGTGCTGCCGCTAGGGGAAAAGCATAATTTAAGTATCAATCTCGCCTCAGAAATACGTTTGATAACACTGATATCAAATACATTTGATAACAAAATTTGGGGGGTATTCCTTTCATGGGTGTGGAGGATAAGGTATAGACCCTATGTGAGATGTTTTAATAAATACTACAGGAATTAAAAGCAAACACTTTGAGTTGGGATGGAAATGCAGTTAGAAATCACCAATTCAAGGTTAAGGAAACTCTTATTGGTAACTACTTATGACACTTTCAAAGTGTTATAGTAAATTCCTGCCTTCACACTGATAGATTTAAAAGATTAGTTGTGTGAAATGCAGTCCAGTCCTTGCAAAGTTGAAAAGAAAAAACAACTTTTCAGTCTGTACTGTCAGAAAAATTACACAGTGTACACTGTATACAATCCTTGGAAAACCAGACAGGGGCCCAGGTAAGAACCGAACTTGAGAACAGAGGCTGTGCGAGGAGAGGAACCAATTGTACTACAGTAATAACATTAACGTTGTGGATTGTAATATCAGGTGGTCTACATTTCAACAAATGTTCATTTCCCTGAATTAATTTTATTTTGCGGGTTTCTTCCTCTGGGTACAATTTTCCTATGTTTATTTAACATACAGGTAGTGAGCACATCTACAAGCACTAGTCAATGTTAAGGTTGTGTAGATTTTTTTTGAACTTTTATTTAAATTCCAATTAGTTAACATACAGTGTATTAGTTTCAGGTGTACAATATAGTGATTCAACAATCCCATATATCACCCAGCGCTCATCACAAGTGCACTCCTTAATCCCCATCGCCTGTGTAACCCATTCGCCCCCCCCAAACGCCTCCCCTCTGGTAACCATCAGTTTGTTCTCTATACTTAAGAGTCCGTTTCTTGGTTTGCCTCTCTTTTTCTCCCTTTGCTCATTTGTTTTGCTTCTTAAATTCCGCATGAATGAAATCATATGGTATTTGTCTTTGACTGACTTATTTCACTCAGCATAATAATCTCTAGCTCCACCTGTTGTTGTTGCAAATGGCAAGATTGCATTCTTTTTTATGCCTGAATAATATTCCATTGTATATATACACATCTTCTTTATCCATTCATCAAACGATGGACAGTTGGGCTCTTTCCATAGTTTGGCTATTGTAAGTAATGCTGCTATAAACACTGGGGTGCATGTGTCCTTTTGTATTAGTATTTTTGTATTCTTTGGGTAAATACCTAGTAGTACAATCGAGAGATCATAGGGTAGTTCTATTTGTAACTTTCTGAGGAACCTCCATACTGTTTTCCAAGTGGCTGCACCAGTTTGCATTCCCATCAACAGTGCAGGAGGGTTCCCCTTTCTCCACATCCTTGCCAAAGCCTGTTGTTTCTTGTGTTGTTGATTTCAGCCATTCTGACAGGTGTGAGGTGCTATCTCATTGTACTTTTGATTTGCATTTCCCTGATAATAAGTGATGTTGAGCATCTTTTCATGTGTCTGTTGGCCATCTGGATTTCTTCTGGGAGAAATGTCTATTCATGTCTTGTGCCTACTTTTTAATTGGATTATTCATTTTTTGAGTGTTGAGTTTTATTAATTCTTTATATATTTTGGATACTAACTCCTTATCAGATATGTCATTGGCAAATATCTTCTCCCATTCAGTCGGTTGCCTTTGATTGTTTCCTTTGCTGTACAGAAGTTTTTTGGTTTGATGTAGTCCCAATAATTTATTTTTGCTTTTGTTTTGTTTGCCTCAGGAGACCTACCTAGAAAGAAGCTGCTACAGCTGATGTCAGAGAAATTACTGCCTGTGCTTTTTCAAGGACTTTTATGGTTTCAGGTCTCACACTTAGGTCTTTCATCCATTTTGAATTTATTTTTGCATATGGTGTAAGACAGCGGTCCAATTTCATTCTTTTGCATGTGCCTGTCCAGTTCTCCCAACACCGTTTGTTGAAAAAAAAAAAAATCTCTTTTTCCCATTGGATATTCTTTCCTGCTTTGTTATAGATTAACTGACCATATAATTATGGGTTCATCTCTGGGTTTTCTATTCTGTTTTATTGACCGATATGTCTATTTTCGTACCAGTACCATACAGCATTCTTTACCACAGCTTTGTAATAGAACTTGGAAGTCCAGAATTAGGATGCCTCCAGCTGTGAGGGCTGTGTAGATTTAGCAGCAAAGTCCCTGCCCTCATGGAGCTTACATTCCAGTGGGTATCAACTCTGGTATACCCATCATTATACTTGTGTTAAAGGCCAGACCAAACTCTCTTCCTAAGTATTACTACCTCCTAAGTGATTCTGAACAAAGACTTACCACACCACTTACAAGGTTTCTCTGGTGTGATCTGGTGAGAACTGAGATATGTTCAATTATTGCTTAAATACCAACTAAACTAACACAAGTATTTTCTCTCTTATGAAACTCAATGAGGATAAGAATTCAGGGTTTTATAAAGCATCATTTTGGAGAACTTCTTTCTGATGATTCTTTGATGTTCTTACCACTCTTGTTATTTTCGTAAAAGGTACTGCCACCGTGGGTTTTGCGATGATGTGAAAGTTTTGATCGCCAACGGAAGCTCTGACCACACGTCTCACACTTGTAAGGCGTCTCCCCTGTGTGAACCCGCTGATGAGACTGCAGCTGTGAAGAGTGGCGGAAGACCTTGCCACACACATCACATTTGTACGGTTTCTCTTCACTGTGGACGCTCTGATGAACCTTCAGACTTGAGGCCTGACTGAAGTGCTTACCACACTCCCCACACTTGTAGGGTTTCTCTCCTGTGTGGACCCTCTGATGCATGTCAAGATTCAAGCTCCACTTGAAGCCCTTCCCACACTCCTCACATTTGTATGGCTTTTCTCCAGTGTGGACTTTCTGATGGGCTTGAAGGTGTGAACTGCGACCGAAACTCTTCCCACACTCCTCACATTTGAATGGTTTCTCTCCACTGTGGATTCTCTGATGTGCCAGAAGATTTGCGGCCTGCCTGAATACTTTCCCACACTCCTCGCAATTAAATGGTTTCTCTCCTGTGTGGATTCTGCAATGAATTTTGAGATCTGCTCTACGATTGAATCCCTTCCCACACTCTTCACATTTGTGTGGTTTCTCACCCGTATGGATCAGCTGGTGAATCTGAAGTCGGGAACTCTGATTGAAGCCCTGCCCACACTCCTCACACTTGTAAGGTTTCTCTACACTGTGGGTCTTCAGATGGGACTGAAGATACGCTCTCTGACTGAAGTCCTTCCCACATAACTCACATTTATAGGGTCTCTCCCCCGTGTGGACTACCAGATGAACTTGATAACGAGTTTTTGTCCCGAAGTTCTTCCCACACTCATCACATTTGTATGGTTTCTCTCCTGTGTGGACTCTCTGATGTGCTTGGAGATTTGAACTCATAGTAAAGCCTTTACCACACACTTTGCATATATACGGTTTCTCTCCAGTATGGATTCTCTGATGGGCCCGAAAATGCGAAGGCTGAATGAAGCCCTTCCCACACTCCTCACATTTATAAGGTTTCTCTCGTGTGTGGCCCTTCTGATGGATATGAAGATTCGAGCTACAAAAGAAACACTTACCGCACTCCTCACATTTATACAGTTTTTCTCCTGTGTGGACCATACAATGACTATTAAGTGATGATCTACGTCGGAAATTCTTACCACATTTATCACATTTGAAGGGTTTCTCCCCAGTGTGGATTCTCTGATGTTCCTGGAGATGTGAAGCATGAATGAAGGCCCTTCCACATTGGTCGCAATTATAGGGTTTCTCTTCCATATGCAATTTATAATGAACATTAAGTGCTGATCTACGACAGAAGCCATTCCCACACTTCTCACATTTGAATGGCTTCTCCACTGTGTGAACTTTTTGATGAGTTTGCAGACATGAGCTCTGACTGAATTCCTTACCACACTCCTCACACTTGTAGCGTTTCTCTCCCAGATGAACTCTCTGATGAATAAGAAGTGCTGAGCTGTAACAGAAGCTTTTTCCACACTCACGACAGGTATGAGACTTCACTCCTGAGTGTGTTTGTTGATGAAGATCAAGGCTGGAGGCATCATTGAAATATTTCTTAAATTCACTACGCCGGTCAGGTTTCTGGCCTGTGTGAGTTATAGACTGTTCTGCCCCAACCTGTCGGGGGGAATCACCTTCTTTGGGGAGCTTAGAACTCTTTATCATGGAGCCCTGACACCTGGTTAAGTCACTTGCAATCTGTTGCCAGATCCGCCAGCAGGAAAGCTCTTCAGGCGGTTCTGCTTCTAAAATCATCTTCATCTTACTTTGGATCTTTCCTCCTGTAAAGACAGAATGCAGAGATGTGGACAGCTGAAGGCTTTGTTCAGTGTTTTCAAGATTTCACAATTAGGAGAGAGTGTGAGACTTTAATGAATCCAGAGACTATTCAGTTGGTCTTTTCCAGTGTGTATCTTACTCTCTGGTTTACATGTGTATGGAACCCAAGAGAGGGTCCAGGGGGCTCCTATCCACTAAGCAAGTACACACCAAGTCTAAGAGAGGTACAAGTTAGATGTCAAAGACTTAATTCAAAAATTGATAATGTGGGGGTGCCTGGGTGGCACAGCGGTTAAGCGTCTGCCTTCGGCTCAGGGCGTGATCCCAGCGTTATGGGATCGAGCCCCACATCAGGCTCCTCTGCTATGAGCCTGTTTCTTCCTCTCCCACTCCTCCTGCTTGTGTTCCCTCTCTCGCTGGCTGTCTCTATCTCTGTCAAATAAATAAACAAAATCTTTTAAAAAAATAAATAAATAAAAAATAAAAAAAATTGATAATGTGATTCAAACTGTTAACCTATGGCCATTTCCACTGAATTTGAAAATCAGTGTAGAATCTTGAATAGTAAAGTTATGTAGTTAATAAATTATGGAAACAGACACGTTACTATAGATAATAAAATATGAATCAACTAGAACTTCAGGAGAAGCAATAACAATCAAACTTGGGGTTTGTGTTATATATCGTAATATCAAATGCCTTGAAATATTTATATTTATGTATTCAAAGTATTTCTGGAAATTCTGCACATGTTCACTTAATCTTATCTTTCTGTTTTGACAAACATTAAATGAGTTGGCTACTGTTACAAATTTTTGACCACTTCTAATAATTTAAGTTCAGAAATATGTTTTCTAAAAGGTTTAGCCCATTGGTATTCCCAAGTCTCTATATTTATTCAAAGGTTATCTAAACACTTGTAGATTATTTTTTCAATAACCTTTTCAATTAGCTTAAGTTTTTTAAAAACTCAACAATAAGGAAAAAAAGAACCTGGTTAAAAAATGAACCAAAGACCTTAACATACATCTTAGTGAAGAAAATATGGAGATGGGCCAATAAGCATATGAAAAGATGCTCCGCATCTTGTGTAATCAGGGAAATGCAATCCAAATACTGAGACACCCTACACACTTACTAGAATGGCCAAAATCCTGAACACCAACACCATCAAATGCTGCCAGGATGTGGAGCAACAGGAACTCTCATTCATTCCTGGTGGGAATGCAAAATGGTACAGCCACCTTGGAAGAGTTTGGTGGTTTTTTACAAAACGAAACATACTCTTATCATACTCTCCTGCTATTGCACAATTTGGTATTAACCAAAAGGAGCTGAAATTTTAAGCCCACACAGAAAACTATACACAGATGTTCACAGCAGATTTATTCATAAGGACAAAACGTGGAAGGAACCAAGATGTCCTCCAGCAGATGAATGGATACATATTAACTGTGGTACATCCGCACGATAGAATATGATTTGGTGCTAAAAAGAAATGAGCTATTAAGCCATGAAATGATATGGAGAAAACATAAATGTACATGAATAAGGGAAAGAAGCCAAAATGAAAAGTATGATTCCAACTACACAGCATTCTTGAAAAGGCAAAAGTATGGACACAGTAAAAAGATCAGTGGTTGCCAAGGGCTAGAGGGGAGGGATGAATAGGTGGAGGAGAGAGGATAACGGGCAGTGTAATCATTCTCTATGATACAATAATGATGGACACATGGCTTTATCCATTTGTCCAAGTCCGTACGATGTACAACACCAAGAGTGAACCCTAATGTAAAGTACAGAGTTAGTGATAATGATGTGTCAATCAGCTTCATCGGTTTTATCTGGCAGGGGATAATGATAATGTAAGAGGCTGTGGGTGCCTGGGGACAGGGGATAAATGGGAGATCTATACCCCTTCCTCTCAATTTTGCTATGAACCTAAAACTGCTCTAAAAAAAATAGTCTCTGAAAGCACTACTGAAAAAAAGTTTATAAGAGAAATTCGGGGCACCTGCGTGGCTCAGTTAAGCATCTGCCTTTGGCTCAGGTCATGATCCCAGGGTCCTGGGATTGAGCCCCGCGTTGGGCCCCCTGTTCAGCAGGGAGTCTGTTTCTCCCTCTGCCTCTCCCCTTCTTGTTCTCTCTCACCCCCCGCCAAATAAATAAATAAAATCTTTTAAAAAGAGAGAGAGAAATTCACTCCCCTACCTGTATGAATAGTCCGTTAAAAGCTGCCCCCTCTTTCAACCCAGTAGACATGTGGTACACTGCCTCTATATAACCATATAAGCCTTGGGTCACTTTATTGGAAAGTTACTTCAGTGTTGAGGTGACTGGAACGTCTAAAACGACTTGGGGGTTTGGGAGCAAATACCCAAGGGCACACTGACTAAAACACGGCCTAAAGCAGAGAGTGGAACTTTAGTTTCTACAGGCAAGTTTCCTTCAGGAGGACAAAAGGGAAATAAAGTTGAACAGAAAACATACATGGCTCTAAAACCTGACAGTAATTCAGATCTCTAGAAAAAAAGTGAAAACAACAGAGATGGAGCCTGGGAGAAGGAAAAGATGAGGTCACAGTATAAACTCTGAAAGCCAACCCTAGAGTGGGAGTTCAATCCTGCCAGGAACTCTTCCCAGACAGATGAATGGATGGTTCCTCATGATTTTTAGGGGCCCAGCAATGAGCCCCTTTACCACCCAGTGGAAAATAATCAATCCTGTCCTCACCCAGTTCACCTCCAGTGACTCCCATCCCTCCTGGTCTATGTGCCATGCAACACCTCGCACCATGTGACATGCTACGTCATCTGCTGTTCTCCATGTCTTTCCCACCATGATGCAGCATCAAGGAGGGAAGCATGTTACACCCTGTAGGCTCAACACCTTTTACACTCTCCTACTTTATAACCAATGTCCAGAACCATGCCCAGAGCATGGTGCGTACTCAACAAATGCACGTTGAATGAATAAATGAATCCCAGTTTGACTATTTTGGTGAGAGTTTAAGCCAAGTCCTAGAAGGAAAATATCTTTTCCAAGAAAGTTATTTGAAATAGGAAAGGCACAGAACCCTGGTTTTGCTGGGAAGCTGAAAAGCTATACAGGCGACATCAAGCTGAGCCAGAGGGACATGAAGCAGGATGATAGTAAAAAAGCCAAAGGTGGGGGCACCTGGGTGGCTCAGTTGGTTAAGTATCTGCCTTTGGCTCAAGTAATGGTCTCGGGGTCCTGGAATCAAGAGCCGCGTTGGGCTCTCTCTGCTCAGCAGGGAGTCTGCTTCTCCCTCTCCCTCTGTGCTCTCTCTCAAGTAAATAAATAAAAATCTTAAAAGAGAGAGAGAGAGAGAGAGAGAGAGAAAGAAAGAAAGAAAGAAAGAAAGAAAGAAAGAAAGAAAGAAAGAAATCAACGATAGCAAGAATCCCTGGGATGAAAAGGAAGGAGGGCCCATCGCTGGTTCCTTCTGAAGCTTTAAGACTGTCTCTCTGATAAGAGTGTGGAAAAACTGTGGATGCACGACATGTAGATAAAATAGCATCACAACAATTATTCAAACTAAGAAACTCCCATACTTCAGTGAGCTGAAAAGATTTAAAGGCTTATAATAAGCTTTCAGAAAAAAAGAACCAGGACAGAAATTGTCAAAGCATCACAGCCAACAGGACAGTTGTTACATAAAATGCCTACGAAAATCACAGATATAAACCGACACATGAAACGTTTGTTCCGATTACAATGAAAGATGTGTTTCTTACAATGGCTCGTGCTCAAAAACACTTGGAAACTTTGGTTCTAGAAGTTACCCAGTCCTTAATTAAACAAACCGTTCAAACGGAAAGATAAGCTGCAAGAACAGAATCTTGGGGAAATATTACTTAGGTGAGTATGTACTTTTTGGTAGGCAATGTAGTTCATGGTTATATTTAACAAATTGACCCTTAAAAAGAGTAGTTGTGTGGGGCTCCTGGGTGGCTCCGACAGTTAAGCAGCTGGCTCTTGATTTGGTTCAGGTCATGATCTTAGGGTTGTGAGATCGAGCCCCGTGTCAGGTTCTGTGCTTGGCAGGGAGTCTGCTTGAGGATTCTCTCTCTCTCCCTCTGCCCCTCCCACCGCTCACAAACATGCTCTCTCTTGCTCAAATAAATAAATCTTAAAAAAAAAAAAAAAAAGAAGAGTGAGAGTAGTTGTGTGAGGGGAGCAGGGAGCATCTCTGAGTATGTGACAATTAGTTTCCTGATTCTAGGTTAGAATGTTCACTAGTTGAAAAACACCCAATATTCATAAAAAATCAAGGAAAAACTGTATGACATCTATATTCTTTAACATCTGTTTAATGACTAAATTTGTAGGAAATAAAAGCATGACATATTTTTGAACCAGAAACACGGGCAGCATTCAGGTATGTGTCTCCTATTACGCTCACCTTACATGTTCCCCTCAAGGACAAGGAAGGGGAAACCCAGGGGCAGTAACATGGCGGGGGGGGGGGCTCTGAAAGAGGCAAATGGGCTTCAGATGGCAAATCTTCAAGAGGAAGGCAGCTTGCAACCTGGTTGAAACTGTCGGACGCTGTAGGAAACAGAGCATTCTCCTCTGTTGGGAGATCCGAGAATCAGAGTCAGAAATCTCGTTCCAAAAGTACTCTTCCCAGAAATGAAAATGCCCCCCAATGGAAGATTCCAGGAAAGCCGCAGGCAAAGGGTGTTACTCAGTATGGTCACAACTACAACGCTTATAAGTTTCTCTGGGACACAGGTCAAGTGCACACACCCAAACACATATTCATGCCAAGGGCACCCCAAGAAAGTAAGTAAACTAGAAAGTAACTGGGTAGGCATTCATCAGAAGACGAAAAATGTTCTGCGACATCCTTCATTCACTCTGGTTTGCACAGGACGTACAGTTATCTCCCTGACCCATGGAGACATGGGGGTCTCCCATCCATTAACACATTCACCAAGTCAACACGTATTTCCAGACACCTGCCACACCCCCAGTGATTCTAGGCACTGAGGATAGAGCAATGAACAAAATGGACACAATCCCTCACGCATGGGGATCACGCTCCAGGGGTCCAGAGAAGAGATGAGCAAGCAAACAAAAACATATGAGGCACAATATAAAGAGGAACAAGGAGAGTAAAGAGGGGGTGATGTTTTAGTTAGGTTGGTCAGAAAAGGTCTTTCTTGTGACACTGAAACTGAGCGAAGGGAGGAAGGGAGGAAGGAAGGAAGGCAGGCAGGTGGGAGGGGAAGGAAGAGAGGGGAAGAGAGGGGAAAAGGGAGGAGAGGGAGGGGACAGAAGGATTTCGGGTAAAAGAGTATGTTGGCCAGAGAGTAAGGGCTCTGAGGCAGAAGGACATGTAGTAGGCAGATTAACTGGCTCCCGAAGAATCCATGTCCTGATTTTTGGAGCCTAGAATACTTTACATTACACAGCGAAAGGGAATTAAGGTTGCAGACAGAATTAAGACTATCCTCTGTTATCCGGGTGGGCTCACGGCAATCCAGAGGATCCTTCAAGGTGGAAGAAGAGCACAGGAAGGCAACGTGAGTGCAGAATGGTCAGGGAGAAGCAATGCTGCTGGTGGTGAGGATGGAGGAAGGGCGCCACAGTTTAAAAACCTGGGGTAACTTCTAGAAGCTGAAAAAGCAAAGACACAGATTCCCCCTAGAGCCTCCGAAAAGAAATGCATCTGTGCAGACACTATGAAGCCAGTAAGAACCAGGCCACACCTCTGAGCCAGAGAACTGTACGGCAGTCTGTCTGTGTCGCTCTAAGCCGTGAGGTGTGTGGCAATTTGTTACGGTGGCGGCGGGCACTACCGTGTCCCTGGCAGGGCTGAGAAACATGGCGGGGGCCGCGGGGGGCAGGGCGAGTGGAGGGGGCAGAGCAAGAGGAAGCGGAGAGGGGACGTGTTCAGAGAGGAAGTGGGAGAGAGGAGCACACCATGGAAGACTCTTTCTAGAGGTTTTAACTCTTAAAGAGTGACTCAGTCGGTTAAGCGTCTGCCTTCCACTCACGTCACGATCTCAGGGTCCTGGGATCGAGTCCCGAACGGGGCTCCCTGATCCGAGGGGAGTCTGCTTCTCCCTCTCCCTACTGCTTGTGCATGTGCTCTCACTCTCTCTCTCAAATAAATAAAATCTTTAAAAAATAAAAAAAAGAGGCTTTAACTCAAAGAAAAATAAGCTGTAAAGGGTTTTAAGCAGAGGAATGGCACCCTGACTTACACTTCCTAAGGATCACGCTGGCTGCTACGTGGAGAACAGACAATACAGGGGGGAGGGCTGGCAACAGGCGAGCCGTACAAAGACGGCTGAAACGGTCCAAGACGGGGGCTGGCAATTTGGACCAGGTGACAGCAAAGGGGGCAGAAAGAAGTAAGACACGTGGAAGACACCTGCAAGGACTCCCATCTGCTTGGATCTTAACCCGATTTCTCTTCTCTGTGGGCTCCTAGCATCATCCAAAGCTTTTTTGCTTTCTCTAAGAAGCATATATCATGTCTGAAGGGGTGGGGCATTGTGGACATGCAAAGTCACATATTTAAAATGAACACACAAGGGCGCCTGGCTGCCTCAGTCGGTTAAGCATCTCCCTTTGGCTCAGGTCATGATCCTGGGGTCCTGGGATCGAGTCCCGCATCGGGACTCACCACTCAGCGGAGTCTGCTTCTCCCTCTGCCCCTCCTCCCCACTCCTGCCACCCCCCCAATAAATAAATAAAAAAATAAAAATCTTTTTTAAAAAATTAAAAAAAAATGAACACACGAAAGGTATAACTGACTGGCTCTTTGGATGCCTACACATATGGTCAATTAATCAATATCAGCGTTTTTGAAACATTTAAAAAAATATGACCTATTTCAAGACCCAGACATATACGCATGACAGAAACCTATTTCTAACCAACGTCTATCACGCAATCAGCGGGAGATTTTTGCTGTTACAGCAAACTGAGATTTTCTACTTTATTTCATTAAAAACTACTGGGACCCCATCAATGCAGGTGAGCATTTCAAGACCCAGGAAGCCCTGAACACACGAGGACACAGAGCCAATCCAGGAAACTGACACTGAGGCCCAGAGCGCCTGTGCTCACCCACAGAAATCAGGTTCCTGAAGTTCTCCAGCATCACGTCCCGGTACAGCTTCCTCTGGGCGGGGTCCAGCAGCCCCAGCTCCTCCTCCGTGAAGACCACCGCCACGTCCTTGAACGTCACCGTCTCCTACAACACCAAGCACACGCGACCTCAATCTCGCAGCCAGTGGCCACTGGGAGCGGGACAGCACTGAGGAGAAGGAGAAGATGGTGGGAAGTGGCTTCAGAGTCTGAGGGACTCAAGTCCATCCATAGGCTTCCAGGCCCTTCTCCTTCTACCCTGCCAATGCCACCCATTGACTGTCCTCAGCCTCACCAGAAAGTGTGGCAATGACGATGTCCTTAATATTTTTATTTTGTGTCTCCATGGAGTCTACTTACAAGTGACCACCAAGAGCTCTGAATACACATCCCGAACAACCCACGTTTTGCTTTTCGGTGCCTGCTGCCGATTGTCCCAGAAGCATTTTGCGATTCAATCCAAACATATTTGCTTGTACTTACCTTCTTCCTGTCTCACCCACGAACCCTGTCCCTTTGCTTTAACATGTGCCAAACTCACAAGCTTCAGGTAGCCCTGTGGGACAGTGGTGTGGTTCGCCCCATGTAACATTCGGCATCATGTTCTGGAAAAGCAGGCCTCAGTGTGGTTCCCAAGGGTCTGGGCTTTACGAGCTGTGTGCCTTCGCACAAGTCTGCCTGCGTGCCTGAGCTGCCTCTCTGTGTGTGGTCCTTCCCTGCTGGAGTTCTTTCAAGGATTAAACAAGGGAATACCTACAGCCTTTGGAACAGCGCGTGGCGCACAGTAAGTGCCTGCCCAACAAACACCTGCTATCATTCGTATTATTTCTTCATGCAGCCAGCATCAGTACCTTTTTCGTTTCATTTTGTGGCCGTGTGTTCTCCCAGAGAACAGCTCCTCTATCCTTACCTGTTCTGAACAAACGGTATTGAATTTTATGTATTTTTCTCATTACAACCCATCCTGCAAAGAACATCAGTCTATGTAGATCTTGTTGCCCTGTCTGATGACTTGAAAATAGTTGCAGGAGAAAATTAAAAGGTCAACAATATTTAAAATTTAAATATTTAAAATTTACGATCATAGGATGGCAGCTTTTCTTCCCAATCTTTTTCCTACTTCCCTAATCTTTCAAGAGAATACGACAACCCAGGTTCTCCATACGATGGCCAAGAGCCGGTTATACGTTTTTTCATGGTTTTGGTCATCTGACTTGGAAGAACAATTTGTATTAGTACTCCCACTTACTTGATTATAAATTAATAGAACTACCTTTTCAGGGGCGCCTGGGTGGCTCAGTCAGTTAAGCATCTGCCTTCGGCTCAGGTCATGATCCTGGAGTCCTAGGATCAAGCCCCACATTGGGCTCCCTGCTCAGCAGAGAGTCTGCTTCTGCCTCTCCTTCCCTCCCCACCCCTACTCGTGCTCACACTCTCTATCCCTCAAATTAAACACAATCTTAAAAAAAAAAACCAGAACTACCCTTTTCAGATGTGTACTTGTATTTTTCATTTTTTTTTAAAGATTTTATTTATTTATTCGACAGAGATAGAGACAGCCAGCGAGAGAGGGAACACAAGCAGGGGGAGTGGGAGAGGAAGAAGCAGGCTCATAGCAGAAGGGCCTGATGTGGGGCTCGATCCCATAACGCCGGGATCACGCCCTGAGCCGAAGGCAGACGCTTAACCGCTGTGCCACCCAGGTGCCCCTGTGTTTTTCATTTTTAACATGGCTGTGCATGTCCTTCCTTGTATGCCTTTGGGTGTTTTCCCTTTACCATATGCGTAAGTTTCCCATGATGGGCTTTGTCTCTTTTTCGACATCTCTGTGGTAAATATTTTCACCCCACGTTACTGTTCCTGGTAATTCTATGTAAGGTGTCTTTTGCCACAGAGGAATTTAAAGATTTTATACAGCGACTGCGCTAACTGCTGTCTTTGTGCCTGCAGTGTCAAGCAGGTCAGTGAAGGGGAGTGACCAGAGGAAGAGACACACCCCGAGACGGGGGTCGGGAAACAGCGGCACCTGTGGAAATCATCTCTCAGAAGAACGCTCCAGGGACGCCTGGGTGGCTCACGGGGTGAAGCGTCTGCCTTCGGCTCAGGTCATGAACCTGGGTCCTGGGATCAAGTCCCGTACTGGGCTCTCTATTCAGTGGGGAGTGTGCTTCTCTCTCTCCCTGCCGCTCCCTCTGCTTGTGCTCTGTCTCTCTCTCTGACAAATAAATAAAACCTTAAAAAAAAAAAAAAAAAAAAAAAAGGAGAGCACTCCAGACGCACACGCCACAGGGCCCAGGGCCGGAAGTGAACTCTTTCTGTCTTCCTACCTCTTTCACTCAAGCAGAATACCTCACATTCCTGCCCTTGGTTTCTTGTGTGAATGTGAGCCAGTCTCTCATATTCACATGTTTAAGATGAAGATAAGACGGACACCTCCTCCCTCAGCCGCTCTGAGGAGCCAATGCACAGAATGCAAGTCACTGGCCAATAGGAGGCCCGAGGCAGGGGGAAGGCGGAATCCAGCTCTCGCTGTGTGCAAACCTGCAGCCACGTCCGTGTGAAGCGGCACTTCCAGCGGCTCTGCTGAGCCTGTGGTTGGACAGTCCACCTAAAAGCCAGCCCACCTGGCACGAATCAAACGTGAGGACAAAAAGCTGGCAGACTGTTTTCAGAGTTGATCTGGGGGGACAAGGTTTTATGTCGGAAAGTGGTCACCGCAGTGTTGCTTAAGACAGTAAAATCCTGAAACCATGGACGTGTCTGTGAATGGGAAGGAGTTAAAGATAGGAAGGTGCATCGATTCAACGGGAACGGGATGCAACCGTAAAAAATGAACATTACGTAACATTAAAGGGAAGAAAATCAGAATTTAAAATTAGGTGTATGTTACGAATACAAATTCAGTTATGAACGCCCACAAGGATAAGAGTAGGAGAAAATTAAAACAGCTCATTTGTCAACCCAGAAGTAATGAAGTGGGGGAATCGCTCATTTTAGTCATTTTTCTTACTCCCTAAGATAAATAATAATAAAACAAAACCCAAAAATACATGCAAAGTAAATTCAAAAGGGACAAAGTAAGACCCTGATGCAAAACAGGTCCTCAAAATGCCTGTTGCTTTGCTTGAGTCGTCCCCAGAAAAACGTGTGACGACCTGAGTAATGAGATGGAATTTGGGAAGTGAGAGAGGCAAGCCCGACTCACCTTGAACATGGTCACGTGTCCTTTTACTTCCAGGCGTGTGCAGAGTCCCGAGTTGCACAGATCCCAGAAAGGCAGAGCTGCACCTCGCAGGGCGCCTAGGAAGGCAGAAAAAAGACATTAAAGTGGCCTGGAATGCTGCTCCCTTACAGGGATGAATGACTGTGAACCCACACACGCATGCTCACAGCAGCATTATTCATTAATAGCCCTCAAAATGGAAACCACCGAAATGTCGACCTATGACCTATGCAGGAATGAACAAATGCGCCAAACCATACAATGGAATACTATTGGCCAATTAAAAGGAAGGAGTACTGATCACGCTACAGCATGGATGAACCTTGTAAACACTGCTGAAAGTGAAAGACGCCAGTCACAAAAGGTCAGGTACCGTCGGATTCTATTTCTGTGAAATGTCCAGAAGACAGAAATCTAGGGGCGCCTGGGTGGCACAGCGGTTAAGCGTCTGCCTTCGGCTCAGGGCGTGATCCCGGCGTTATGGGATCGAGCCCCACATCAGGCTCCTCCACTATGAGCCTGCTTCTTCCTCTCCCACTCCGCCTGCTTGTGTTCCCTCTCTCGCTGGCTGTCTCTATCTCTGTCAAATAAATAAATAAAATCTTTAAAAAAAAAAAAAAAAAGACAGAAATCTGTGGAGACAGAAAGCAGGTCGCCAGGGTGTTAGGGGAGAAAATGGGCATGAGAAATCCAACTGGGAAAACCAAATTGGTCTAAACTGAATTATAGCAATGGCTGCACCACTCAGCAAGGTTACTAAAATCAGTGATTCATGGGGCGCCTGGGTGGCTCAGTCGGCTAAGCGTCTGCCTTCAGCTCAGGTCTTGATCCCAGGATCCTGGTATCTGCTTCTCCCTCTCCCTCTGCCCCACACCCCCTGCTCGCTCACTCTCTCAAATCAATAAATAAAAATCCTCTCTCTCAAATGAATAAATGAAAACATCTTTTTAAAAAATCATTGATTTGTGTAACTAAAATGGGCGAATTCTAGGATATCTACTCCATACCTCAAGTTGGTAAACATAAATGTCCATCTACAGGTCATTTAAATTAGCAAAACAAATTTATGGATTCTAAGTCCATGTTGATATAATATTTACATTTGAATGAATGAGTGAAAACATAGGGGAGAAGGGGCAGCTTGTCCTCACAGCAGAATGTCCGCTAAGAAGTGTATCTTCCCATAAGAATACTTTTATTAATTCTGATTTTTAAAAAAATTGTAACTTTACAATGGAGAGAAACCTAATAGAAATCACCTTAGCTAGTCAACAAAGCTGAGTTCACCAAAACACGGACAAACCAACATCCTTTGGCCCCTGTTATGCTGCAACGACAAGGAGGCCTCAATGCTTCCGTGGAGCCCCTGCCGACGACGCGTAACAAAACCTAAACATGTCAGACACACCCCAAATGAAGAACTTTCTCCAAAATCACTTCCCTCTACACTCTATAAAAGCATCAAGAACCAGTGCCTGGATGGCTCAGTCCGTTGGGCATCCGACTGTTGATTTCGGTTCAGGTCACGACCGCAGGGACATGGGACTGAGCCCCTTGTCGGGCTCCACACTGAGCGCGGAGTCTGCTAGAGAGTCTCTCTCTCCCTCTGCTCCTTCCCCCAACCCGCATTCTCCCTCTCTCTAAATAAAGAAATAAAATCTAAATAAATAAATAAATAAATAAATAAATAAATAAATAAATAGAAAAGCTTCCGGAACAGGGGCACGTGGCTTGGTGAGTACAGCATGCTCTTGATCTTGAGGTCACAAGTTCGAGGCCCCACACTGGGCATGGAAAAACAAAATGTTAAAAAAGAAAAAGAAAATCATCAATGAAAAAGACAAAGGTTGTGGAATGCATGCCACATTAAGGAACATCAAGTATGATAAACTTTTTGTAAAATGTTTATAAACAAATATACAGCTTAAGGCAATGCATAAAATTGGGACTTTGAACTGGGACAGGGGAGGAGAGACTGGTTACAAGGCCTTTAAATGAAAAACAGTACAACATTAACTACAAGACTGTGGGTTACATAACAGGACGTTATATAATGTTTTCCAGCATTACTAATAGGAAACACTATTAACGACTATTAGTAGTAACTCGCTAGATATCTAAAATTTAACAGATAACACTATCACGTAGTATAATATCTAATACTACCATTCTATAATCAGCCTCTCCTAAAGCCCTCTTCCAAAGATACTTCCTGATATCCGTATGTGGGGCTTTCTTCCTTCAGAAAGCTAAAATAAGCTGTCACTGAATCACAGGTATATTCCTGGTGTTATGCGGCTGACGGAGCCACAAAACAGGCAAAATGTAAACAATGAGGGAATTTGGGTAAACAGTATATGAGAATTCCTTATACTATTTTTGTAACTTTTCAATGGAAAAATTTTTAATTATATAAAGTCTTAAAATATCAGGAAACAATCATAGGAATAACAGTAATAATGGAATGATAAAGATGATCAGGAAATGATATGGAAGTTCATTAGTTTATTCTTTCTTGGTAGTGCTTAAAAACTTCCATATGGGGCGCCTGGGTGGCATAGCAGTTAAGCGTCTGCCTTCGGCTCAGGGCGTGATCCCGGCATATCTGGCGTTATGGGATCGAGCCCCACATCAGGCTCTTCCGCTATGAGCCTGCTTCTTCCTCTCCCACTCCCCCTGCTTGTGTTCCCTCTCTCGCTGGCTGTCTCTATCTCTGTCAAATAAATAAATAAAAAATCTTTAAAAAACAAAACAAAACAAAACAAACTTCCATAGTTATGGGGCACCTGCATGCAACTCTCCATTTTGGGGTTTTAAGTTCGAGCCCCACATCGGGTAGAGAGTACTTAAAAATAAAATCTTAAGGGGTGCCTGGGTGGCTCAGTCGGGTAAGTGACAGACTCTTGATTTCGGCTCAGGTCATGATCTCAGGGTCCTGGGATCAAGCCCTGCATGAGGCTCCGTGCTCAGCAGGGCGTCTGCTAAAGACTCACTCCTCCCTCTGCCCCATCCCCTGCATGAGCATGCACGTCCACATGCTCTCTCCCCCCTCTCAAATAAATAAATAAATAAATAAATCTTAAAAAAAAATAAAGAGGGTGGGGGGATGGGGTAACAGGGTGATGGGTATTAAGGAGGGCACGCGTTGGCATGAGCACTGGGTGTTATACGCAACTAATGAATCACTGAACGCCACCGCAAAAACTTATGACGTACTATAAGCTGGCTAACTGAATATAAAAAAAAAGAAATTAAAAAAAAAGAAATTATAATAAAAAATAAAGAATAAAATAAAATCTTAAAAAAATTGTCCATAGTTAAAATACACCAGGGGAAAAACACAAATAAATATATGATAATTTTGTAAAATATTTATAAACAAACATACAAATATACTACAAAGAACCACCAAACAGAAATGCACTGAAAGCTTCACGGTTGCTCTTTACACTGTGGATTAATGGGTAATTTAAAAAAATTTTCCCCTCATATTTCTGTATTTTCTGAATTTTCCACCATGGTTCCAGAAGAACAAAACATATTATCAATAATAAGCGAAACAAAATAGTTGACGATGTTTGAAAAAACTCAGAAAAGTCGAAGCCCATTAGCCTTGCTTTTCAGGTCCTCCAGAATCAAGCGCCAACTACCTGGGGTCCGGTTCCCACTAGTTCCTATGGTTTAAGGAGAACATATCCAAGAGATTAGGAACCGGAGTCTGGACTCAGACTCCCTTCATCCCAAACCCAGCTCAAGCTCTTACCTAGTGGGGACGATGGGCAAATAATTTATGCTCCGTGGGTCTCAATCTCATTTTATAGAATAGAAAAAGAGAGCAGAATTTCTTCACGGAGCTATGGTGTGGCACAATGTATTTATTTGTGTAAAACCGCTATCACTGAGGCCAACAATTAAGGACTAATGATCATTAATACCCATACCCGGTTACACATCTTATACATCATCCGATTGACATGAACATTGCTGTAAAAGAGAACCGCCAAATCCCACTCACGTGGAACCTTGCTGTCAGCAGCCAAGGAGTCGCGCCTTCCACCTCTGTGCAGCCCTTTATGAGAAGTCAGGCGGGAGAAAGAAAAGATGTTATGAAATGCCATGATCGTGTCACCATCCTCAATAAAAGTTAAAACCTCCCCTCCCCTCCATGCAATCCGGAAGCAACCCTTGTCGCCAACTCGACCCCAAGACCTGACGTTTACCGCCCACCTGCTTGTACTCATTAATCTTTGTCTTACATTTTTCCTTAAGCTCTTCTTCCTAGCTTACCTCTTTTTTTTTTTTTAAGATTTTGTTTATTTATTTGACAGAGAGACAGCCAGCGAGAGAGGGAACACAAGCAGGGGGAGTGGGAGAGAAGAAGCAGGCTCCCAGCAGAGGAGCCTGATGTGGGGCTCGATCCCAGGACTCTGGGATCACGCCCTGAGCCGAAGGCAGACGCTTAACAACTGAGCCACCCAGGTGCCCCTTCTAGCTTACCTCTTAACTCAGGCAAGTGAAACCCAAAACCACGCCTTGGGTGATGACAACTGCCAAGACCTGCCACAGGCCCAGACCACCCAGACCTTTTGAGCCCGACTCATGCTTGCACAGAAGGACCATGTGTGACTTCTGGAATGATCTATTTCCTCTACCTCATTATAATACCAAAATCTCTGCCCAAGGCCGGGGGGGGGGGGGGGTTCAGCCTAATTTACATAACATACAGCGTATGTATAGGCATGTTTCCTTAAGGCACATCCTCCGCCTTATGCCCGCCTCTACGTAGGATGACAAAACTTCCCTATCTAAATATCCCTCCTAATCCTAAATAAAAGGAACCCATTCACCCTCTTTTGTGGGAGTCACAGCTTTGGAAGCCATTCCCTGTGATCTCTTTATTTGCTGCAAATAAGCTTTCTTTGTGCAACGATTCAACCTGGTACAGTTTCTGACTCACCAAGGAGGGAACTCACGTTGGTTCTGTTACACCCTCACCTTCCTAAAAGACAGATTATAAGGGGCCTGGGATTATCCAGCATCATGCAGGAATCAGAGAAGAGTAAAGGTTCTGCAGTGGGATATCCGACCCTAACCCAGGGGCCTGATTGCTCCTCCGGAAATTAATACGAAGAAAGGTCACCATTCACCAGGTGCCAGAAAGAGTTTTGAGATTTTTATTTCTATCACTATAGCTGGCAGGCAGGGGTGTGGGGCGCACCTGGCTCTGGGATTCCCAAACAGATCAGACTCGGCCTCTTGCCCCTGACAAAATCCACAGAGAAACGAGTGGTGGCGAAATAAGAAAGGAATTTATTTCAGTGAGGCCAGCACCAAAAAGACTGCAGACAAACAGCTCAAAGACTGTCTTCGAAGTACTGAAAATACTTTCAGGTTTATACAAGGAAAATGTGGGGTAATGGCAGGTGGGCAGTGAAGGTCAAATGATCACTGTCTCAATCACGGGTGGGGCCTTCCTGGCTCAGAACAGTCCTTATTGTAGTTTTGGTTCCCACCAGGGGATGCTTTGCCCTCGGGGGGCCTTCCACCCGAGCCAAGACACAAGCTGGAAAGAAGCCAACTAGAAAGTTTGGGGTCAAAATGGAGGCAGTTTTCACCACTTCTTTCAATTCCCCAACACCAGGAAGCAGAAGCACCCGTGGGTGTCGGGAGGCAGACACTGGGCGAGCTGAGACACGCAGAAACTCTCAAACCAGGATATAGGTGACCCCACCCCTCCCCACTCGAGGACTCGCAAACCACCCTGAACACAGAGACTCCCCCAGAGATGGACACCAATGCCCTACCCCCTCCGTACCTGCGTACTCGGCCCAGGCTTCTTTTCCCCTAAATCGCCCGGTCGCCGCAGGTTCCAAGCACAGATCCAGGAAGTTTGGAAGCGCCAGGAGAGGCGGAACTGACGCACCTCCCAAAGAAAATTCAGGAGCAACCTCACACTCTCCCAACGGAAGTGCCAGTGAGACCACGGAACTCCTGGACTACACTTCCCAGAACGCACAAGACGCACCTTCCTGAGCGGAAGTGCACGCCACCACACAGATGGTCTGGACTGCACCTCCCAGAATGCACTAGACCTGCCTTCCGGAGCGGAAGTGCACGCCACCACACAGAGCGTCTGGACTACACCTCCCAGAATGCTGAAGGCAAAACATTCTTAGTCTCACGCTCCAAAACAAGTGTTGTGGCTAATTGGGAGCTCCTTATCTATACTTCCAGAAATGCCAGAATGGAAAGAATCACATAGTCCCGACTTCTTGGTGGTCATACGGGTTTCTACGTTAAGAGTCTGCGTTACCTCTGCCTGAGTCCTCAACGAAATTATTCCATGATTACAACTTCCCAATTCGAAACGCCTCCCTTTCTCCAAAGGGAACCGGTGAGGAGATACGATCTTCAGGAAATTAACGGGAAATGATGCCTTAGGCGACACTAGATGATTGAAAGGAGGATGGTGGTTAGTATAATCGTGGGGTAGAATTATCTGGGAGAGGCGGTGAGGAGCGAGGAAGTTACGCCGCTCCCCCCCCGCCCCCGCCCGACCCTGATGTGCCACAAGTTTAGTAGGAAAAACAACAAAAGAGGGCCAAAGTGGAAGCTTGTCCTCATGGAAAACCGCTCTTCCCTCACTTAAACTTTTCATGAAAATTATTATCCCTATTTCGGAGGTGAAAACGTTAAGTTTCAGTGAAGTTACAAAATTGTCCACCATCTCAAAGCAAGTAGAACGGCTGCAGAGCTTGACATTGGAGTTACTATGATTCCCAAAGCCTATGATTTAATGGCAAAGCACTGAGGAGGATTCTGTAGGTGAGGGAGCATGTTCTAGCCTTAAGAGTTTTTTCCTTTTATATATTTCTGGTTAAAATAGCTTTATTATAATTAGCAATTTAAAAACACCTCTGTTACTGAAAACTAAGAATAGTATGAAATAAATAAGAAAAAATGCACCGAGAATCCTTCCCCCTGAAGATAAAAAATGTTTGTCTCAAATGTTTGTATCCACATAAACTTACATATACCTATCAACATACATATTTGATTTTTAAAAATGAAGTCTGGGGGCGCCTGGGTAGCACAGCCGTTAAGCGTCTGCTCAGGGCGTGATCCCGGCGTTCTGGGATCGCCCCGCATCAGGCTCTTCTGCTATGAGCCTGCTTCTTCCTCTCCCACTCCCCCTGCTTGTGTTCCCTCTCTCGCTGGCTGTCTCTCTGTCAAATAAATAAATAAATAAATAAATAAATAAATAAATAAATAAAATCTTTAAAAAAAATAAAAATGAAGTCTCGTGTTCTCTATCCATTTTCTCTAAACTCAATATAAGCTAAACATTTTCTAGTATCGGTCACTGAAAATCTACCTCCTTCCAAATGATGGCTGAATGATATTGCATTGAGTGGATTGAGAATGAAAAACGAAACATCCCCCGACATCTGGTAAAACAGTATTACATACTGGACTCTGATTTAGAGCACATACAGCACCTGGGAGGACGGTGTGCAGCGCCACAAGTTACTGCCACCTAATTGGCCATATCACTGAGGCTTCGAATGGCATTTCACCATATCCCGAAGCCAATTACTTCAGGATGATAGGGAAAGTGCAAAGGGGCTGGGCAGCTTACATGGCAGCCAAGACCTATCGCAGGACCTTCTCTTGTTCTGGGCCCAAAGAGTGTTCAGGTCATTCATAAAAGGCAAAGTGGCACATTCCAATTAGGAATATATGACCTCTAAAATCCAAAGAGGCCCGCTAGATATTGTGACTCATTTTTCTTGGAAGGTGCAACATATTCTTCACCTAGAAGGACAGCTCAACACACCCACACCACTGAATGCCTGGAAATTTTACTTGAGGTGCAAGGTCCCTGAATATTTCTGGGATTTATTCCCGCCCTCTGACATGCAAGCTAATACATCTAAGGTAATTCCTACTTCGTGCTCACCAGATCCAATCAGCACAATATCATCAATGTGCCAATTGAGTAGAGCAAGGATTCCTCTCAGTGCATAGTTACACTGGTACAATAGCCATAGCCCCCCTTGGGGGACTCTGGAGAAAAGATTAACAGCCCACACTTTTGCAGTACAGAAGCTTCCATCATCAAGAGGACCTGGCCTCTCCTTCACCCAAAGGATTCTGGGTTTGTAAACTGGCCATGTCTTAAAATTGATTTAGGACCTCTGACTCTCTGTTTTGATGATTCAAGTTATACTTATGTTTACTTGACCTAAAACTCTGCCACCTATGTAGATAAAATAATTTAGTAGACTTTCCATCTTTTTATTCACTAGGGACACCAAGATCAACAAGGAAATGTAGAGTTATTCTTAGAAAATACATTGTAAGCCCTAAGGGGTGACCGTGGCAGCAGCCGAAACATCAGCAGTGTTCCTGTTCTCGGGCTGTTGAGCGCAATGGCCTGGCAGGAGCAGGATCCCATGACCCCCAGGGGCAGGGCGTAAGTTAGGAGCTAGGAAAGAGTGTAACCCTCGGTCTCCCCTTCCTGCGCCTGGCAATTGCCAAACCAAACACCCTGTTCCTCCCTTATCCCGTGACTGACTCCCTGCATGCCTATGCGTAGGGGAGAACGCAAGCCTGCTTTATGGTTTCAAGATATTTGCCATCCCTTTGTACTTCTTTCCCACGCTTCCAGGCATCTGTCCTTGCTTTTCTGATAAGAACAAAACAAACAAAACATGAAAGCTATGTGCAGGAATCAGCTGCTGCTGCTCTCCCTTGCAGAGGCAGCCCTGCATGGCCGCTCAAATTGGTGTGTGACAACTTTATTTCAATGCACAACTACAGGAAAGGTCAAGGAGCCAGTGCATAATGACTTGAAATTTTCAAGTCATTAATACTTGAGCTGGAATTTGAAGCCATGTGCTCTTTTTCCCCCCACTTTCTCCAACATAGTTAGTTTGACCAATATGTTCTAAAGTCTTCAATAGTTATTTCCTTAGGCGTGTCAAATGTGTATTTCATATGTTTGCCATGTCACACCATGGCAAGTGCCCTATTTTCCACGGGAAATAGAGTTATTAGTGCCTTTAAATCTAATAAGATTCAAGAACCAATTCTAGAAAGCACAATTCAGAAAATTTATTCAAAATATTTTGTTCCTCTAGGGGCGCCTGGGTGGCTCAGTCGGTTAAGTCTGCCTTCAGCTCAGGTCGTGATCCCAGGGTCCTGGGAACGAGTCCCATGTCGGGCTCTCTGCTCAGCGGGGAGCCTGCTTTTCCCTTTCCCTCTGCCTGCTGCTCTGTCTGCTTGTGCTCTCTCTCTGTCAAATAAATGAAATAAAATCTTTTAAAAAAAATTCTGTTCCTCTAGAACCATTCTTGGAACAAAAATCCTTTTTTCATAAAGATTCAACCAAAGAAAAAGAAGTATTAGGAAATAATATAAGAGATTTATTCCAAGAAACTGGCTTACTAGATTGTGGGGCTGGCTTGGCAAAGTCAAAATCCCTAGGACAGGACATCAAGAAGGCCAAAACGGACCTCTCGGCCACAAACCAAAGATGCTACCAACAGGCAGAATAATGGTCTCTTACAGGGAAGTTTCAGCTCTGCTCTTAAGGACTTTCAACTTGTTAAATCAGGCCAACCCAAATCATCTAGGATACTACACCCTGCTCAAAGTCAGTTGATTCGGGACTTTAATCACATCTACAAAGTACCTTCCTAAAACCTAGGTCTGTGACAGATAGAATAACTGGGGACTGTAGTCAAGGTGAGTTGCCACATAAAATTTCCTGGTTAAGGAAAAAATGATAGTTGGTACACCAGAATGCTGTATAGGCACTAGAAATGAGGTTGTAAGTCCATTTGTTGAAGTGACCTTCTAGAATTGTTTCCGTTTAGTGAAAAACTCTAATTAGAAAATAGTATGCATTAGGTTCTTAGTTTATAAAACTCTATACAAGTCTTACTTGTATGCAGAGATACACTGAGGCATGCTCATCAAAATATTAATAGTGGTGAGTTCCTACTACCTCCCACTTTCTTGACTTTCCTGTATTGCTGTGCTTCTTTTCAATGTCCAGGCATTATTGTCAGTAAAAAAAAAGATATGAAAGTATTTATACTTTAAACAAATCTCTCGAGAATCAAATGTTTTTAGTAAGACATGGCATATGTAACAAAATGTCAATCTCCAGAGGGATAAGGCAGAGGTTCTGAGACTGATTACTTTAGAATCAGTCACAGTGTGTCAAATAAACAGGAGAAATTGTGGTTCTGGACTCCGATCCTTAAGTGGCTATCCTACCAATATGGGTAGATGTCAATAACTTGGGAAGCCTCTCCTTTTCAAACACAGGGAAAGGATGATGACCTCGAACAATCCCCATCAAATGTAGGTAAGTTCAAAGCTAAGATAAGGAACTCCAAAGGGACCACGTAAGAAAAGTGCAGTCCGTGGTGACAAATGGGAGCTGAAACTGGATGATCTCACAAAAGCTCTGGAACTCGATCCAGATCTAAGAATTTACTACTGAGTGTGGTTGAGAATCTAGGCCTCCCACTTTGGGAGACATGACCATGAACACACGCCAGCCAGTCTCAGGTGTTGTCACTACCTGTGACCACCTTGAGGACCCCTGCTATGCAGGTCAGGTGTAAGCCCTACCTGTAGTCTTTTCAGTTTTAGAAGTTGAGTAAGTTTGGCTTAATCTGGTGAGAATTGTTACAAATAATTACCTTGGCAAGGACTTATCCAGTATTTGATGACAGTTTAAAAGGAGAAAAAAAATTATAGGCCCTAGATTTCTGTACATCATGTATGCAGGAAAGTTAATATAGCAGTTGTGAGACTGTGGTCCTTAGAAAGGCCTGCTTGCAAGCCTGGACTTGGCTGGTGTCAGGGAACATGGATTTGAGAAGAATTTACTCCATTGCATTAGTGGTAAGAGCTGTTCACTGTGCCTACACTGTACAATGTGATTCATTCTGAACACCCGNTCTTCCTATTGAAGACTTGGATTTTGCCACATGCTAAGTAGATGGTGCCTACATGACCAGCCCTTACTAAGAACCCTGGGTACCAGTCTCTGATGAAGTCCTATTGTAGGCATTTCACACGTGTGGCCACAATTCAATGCTGGAGTTGAGCGAGTCCTGATACCGTGGGAAGAGGACTCTTAGAAGATCACGCCTGGTTTCCTTTCACTCATATGTGGAATATAAGGAATAGCACAGAGGATCATAGGGGAAGGGAGGGAAAACTGAATGGGAAGAAATCAGAGAGGGAGAAAAACCATGAGACTCTTGACTCTGGGAAACAAACTGAGGGTTGTGGAAAGGGACGTGGGTGGAGGGATGGGGTAACTGCGTGATGGGCATTAAGGGGGGCATATGATGTGATGAGCACTGGATGTTATACGCAACTAATGAATCATTGAACACTACATCAAAAACTAATCATGTACTATATGTTGGCTAATTGAATTTAAACTTAAAAAAGGACAAAAAGGACATCCATGTACCTTTTCCCTTTACTGATTTTGCTCTGTATTCTTTCACTGAAATATAGTCCTGAATTCAACTATATTCGGAGTCCTCTGAGCAAATCAAAGAACCTCAAGGTTGATGTTAGGGAACCCCCAAACCGATACACACATTGAGACAGCATGGATCTCAGTATCTGGCATCCTGTGAAGATATAGCCCAGAAGACTGATTATGAAAATGAATCTATTAGATATACTTTGTAAGTAAAGCCCTTCAGTCAATACATTTAAAATATCACCATGGTGTCCAAGACGTGTGGAAAGGCATCCAAAGCTGCTCTTTCTCCTTAGAGGCTTGACTGCTATAATGCTATGATCCCCACCCATGCATTTTTTTCTTCAAAGCATTTCTTTTAACCTCCACTACGTAACCACTTTACTGCTGTCTCCAGTATTTGCTCCCTGGCTTATGCCTCAAGACGCATGTTGTACGTCGACTACAAAGATGGTTGATCATACTCATTAGTTTAAAAAATTTTTGCTTTTGAATACACAGTGAGTCCTATTCCTTTTGATCTTATCTGTCATAGGATAATGTAGAGTCATCTTAATTAGGGGACTAAACCATTAAGGGACTCATATAATTTTTCAAATTCCATGGTACATAATTTACTAGTTTTTTTTTAAAGATTTTATTTATTTATTTGACAGAGAGAGACAGCCAGCGAGAGAGGGAACACAAGCAGGGGGAGTGGGAGAGGAAGAAGCAGGCTCACAGCAGAGGAGCCTGATGTGGGGCTCGATCCCATAACGCCGGGATCACACCCTGAGCCGAAGGCAGACGCTTAACCGCTGTGCCACCCAGGCGCCCCCATAATTTACCAGTTTGATCAAACTGATGATCATTGAGAAATAAAAACACAATAGAGGAGCGCCTGGGTGGCTCAGTCGGTTAAGTGTTCAACTCTGGGTTTCAGTTCAGGTCATGATCTCAGGGTCGTGTGACCAAGCTCTGAATTTGGCTCTGTGCTCTAATGTGGGGTCTGTTGGAGATGATCCTTGCCAAAGAATATTACTGGAGTATCCACTTCTACATTATGTATGGATAGACACAGAACACACACATATACACAAGAGAGTTATGAATTTAATTCTACTAGGAAGGCTATGGTCTTATTTCACAAAGCCCGTAGTATGTTCTCCTGATATTACACGTCCTTGACATTACTTTAATGGCCCCATGTTATTATGGGACCATGTGAAATTTAAACAAATTCTTATTGGTGAACATTCATTATTTCCATTTTAAAAACTGTGACATTATTGATGTGCTTTTCATCTTTTCATTGTTTGAATCTCATAATCATATATTCCTACAGTAGGATTTCCAGATCACAGTTGCATGTTACACATTCTGCTACATACAGCTTTTCAAGACATGTATTGTCACCAAGAAAGAAAAACACTTAACTGTCATTTCTTCACCAGTGATTAATATATTTGATGAAACCACCAACTCCCCAAATTTTTTATTATTTATTTCATAGGGATGAGGTAAGAATATGGGAAGCTGACAAGCCAAATGCCCTTCAAATCTGGCATAGCTTCTACCAGAGAAGTTTGATTTTTAAAAAAAAAAAAATGCTACAATTAGAAGGCATAAAGAAGATTACACAGAAATGCAGAAATTTAAAAATCAATGAACTCGACATTAAGAAAAATTTAATAACTGACTTTTAATGTTACTTTGAACCCTTGCCTTAACATTGTCGAGAAAATTCAATTAAGCTACAGTTATTGCAATGTTAGAATTGTTTGTCTGTAATGTGAGAAAAATCACAAAATAGAGTTGAATTTCTATAGTATAAACCAATGAACATGAGATCAAGACCCAAAAAATAACCCAACCACAGAATAGAGGCTGAGGGTGTGCCAGGAGCCGACTGCAATAGGGTACTACCAAAATAATGCTGTGGAATGCACTGTGTATCTCCACATTCCAATTCCTATTTGTTTGTCTGAATTATTATATTTTTTTTGCTGGTTTCCTTTTCCAGATACAATTTTTAAATATTGCACATTTTCTTTGAATAATTTAAATTCTTTTATCACTACTTTCTGCCATTTTAAGAACTGTGTGTCTTGGTGTGGACCTTCTTGGGCTGATTTTTGGAGTGCTCTCTGTGCCTCCTGGATCTGGCTATGTTTCCTTCCCCACAAAAATGAAGTTTTCAGCTGTTTCTTCGAATAAACTTTTTGCCCCCTTTTCACTCTGCTTCTTCTGGGACCCCTTTAATGCAAATGTTATTATGCTTGATGGAGTCAGAGTGCCCTAAGACTATCCTCAACTTGTATAATTTTTTTCCCCTCTTATTTGCTCAGGGTGATTACTTTCCATTACTCTGTCTTCCAGGTCATTAATTCATTCCTCTGTGTCATCTAGCCTGTTTATTCCATCAAGTGTTTTAATTTATTGTGTTCTTCATCTCTGAGTAGTTCTTTTTAATCTCTGTGGTAAGGGTCTCACTGATGTCCTCTGCTCAAGTCCAGTGAGTAACTTTATAATCATTAAACTCTCTATCTGGCATATTACTAACATCTCTTTTGCTTAGGTCTCTTGCTGTGGTTTGGTCCTGGTCTTTCATTTGGGAGATACCCCCACTCTCCTCATTTTGTCTCTATTTCTGTGTATTATTAAAGTCAGCTATGTCTCTTGGCTCTTGAAGGTAATGGCCTCGTGAAGGGGTCTGTAGTGCCCTGCAGTGCATTGTCTCCTGTTCCCTGGGAACTGTTACTTCAGGGACTATCTCCTAAGTGTGTTGCCTGTGCCTGCTGTTGTGTCCTGGCCTTTTTTTCCCTTCAGTCCAGTCATCTGTGGAGGCTCTCTTTACCTGTTGTGAGCAGTTTGGTCCTCAGCTGGTGGGTCACATCCTAATGTGTGTTGGTCTGCATGTGAAACGAGCCCTGCTGCCACTGCCACCTCTGGACGTGATATCCCATAAAACATGCAGGCCAGGAGATGAGGTGTTGGTGGGATTTGCTTTGATCTCCTGGGGCAGGGGGCTTGCAGTGCCAGGACTGAAGCAAGTGTGACTAGGAAAGGCAGATCCACTGGACCACAGGGGGGCAGGGCTCAGTATAAGCAAGTTAGGTAAGGAGTGTTGGTGTTGCGCTGGTTCCAGCAGGTGGCCATGTGTTTATGCTGGGGGGCTGTGGAGGGAAATGGTGCCGATCAGTTCCTTTGTTCCTGGAGGGGTGTCCCTGTGATCCCTGCCTCTCCAGGCCATGCTCTGAGATGAGTAAGTCATTCTCTCTCCTGTCTGCCCCTCGCGTTTTTCAATCTGCTGATTCCTGGCTGTATCTCCACTGGTTGATTGTCATGCTCTCCCAGAGCCCAGCCCACAGAAATTGAAAATCCAGGCTTTAATTCCCACTGGTTGTAAGAACTCATGAAGTTTGACACCTCTCACTTTCAAAGCCAAATGTTACGGGGATTTGTCTTCCCCGTGTGGTCCGTCCCCCCCCCCCCCCGTGATAGTCTGGTTTTTTTGCCTTCTGAACACCACTGGCTCTGTCCCCATCACAGACGGCCAAAGCCTGTTTCACTCTCAAACTGCATCTTTGCCCTTCCTACCTTCTTTGACAGTGCCTCTTCTCTACCTTTAGTTGACGAGTTTGTTATACCAGTCTTCAGGTCCATTTCTGGGTTACTTATGCTGATGTAAGTGTTGTCTAGCTGTATCCATGAGAGGAGGCAAGCTTAGAGTCCTCCTACTCTGCCATCTTCCCTAATTCTCTCTCTTCCCTTTGATTCATTTAACAAACAAGTACTAAGTGCACATACAGATGCTACTCAATGTTGATTGTATAAATCCAGCAGCAAATAAACTCCCTGCCCTTGTAAACTCCCTGCCTTATTCCAGGGAACATCAACTTTAATATCCACCATTAGAGTCTGATAAGTGCCTAAAGAAAGAGTATTTCAACAGCCTGTTTCTTGAGTGATAACTACAACTGCTAAGGTTCTAACTAAAGCCCTCACTGCATCATCTGTGTGATCTTGGGATCACCGGGATGTATTCAGCTATGGCTGAAACATTAACTTTACAGAAACGAATGTTTTCCCTCCTATGAGACTGGATGAAATTTATCACCCGCATGGACTCTATGATGAATTTTAACATATGAACTTGAACTGAACTGCTTACCACATATCTTACATTTATAAGGTTTCTCCCCTGTGTGAACTCTCTGATGAGATTTTAGATGTCCAGATTGACTGAAGACCTTACCACACACATTACACTTGTATGGTTTCTCTCCAGTGTGGACTCTCTGATGAACTTTAAGATTTGAGGTCCTAGTAAAGTGCTTACCACATGCCCTACAAGTGTATGGGTTCTCTCCCATATGGACACTCCGGTGCACATCAAGATCCAAGCTTGTCTTATAGCCCTTCCCACACTCCTCACATTTGTAAGGTTTTTCTCTGGTGTGGACGTTCTGATGAGCTTGCAGGCATGATTTCTGACCAAATCCCTTCCCACACTCTTCACATTTGAATGGTTTTTCTCCGCTGTGGACTCGCTGATGTGTCAAAAGAGGTGAGACCCACCTGAAGCTCTTCCCACATTCCTTACAATTATAGGGTTTCTCCTCTGTGTGGAACCTCCGGTGGTAATACAGATGTGTCTTAGAAAAGAAGCTCTTTCCACATTCCTCACATTTGTGTGGTTTCTGTCCCATGTGGACTTTCTGATGGATACGAAGACGTGAACGCCAAGTATAAGACTTCCCACACTCCTCACATTTGTATGGTTTTTCTCCTGTGTGGACTATGCAATGACTATTAAGTGCCGATCGACGACGAAAGCTCTTACCACAGATATCACACTTGAACGGCTTCTCTCCAGTGTGGACTCTCTGATGGTCCTGAAGATGGCAAGCATTAATGAAGGCCTTCCCACATCCCTTACACTTATAAAGTTTCTCTCCTGAGTGTAACCTGCGATGATTACTAAGTTCTGATCTACGACTGAAGCCTTTCCCACATTCTTCACATCTGAATGGCTTCCCTATAGTGTGGACTTTCTGATGAGTTTGCAGAAGTGAGCTCTGACTAAATTCCTTACCACATTCATCACACCTATACCGTTTCTCTCCTAGGTGAACTCTCTGATGAATACGGAGTGCTGAGCTATAAAAGAAGCATTTCCCACACTCACGACATGTATGAGACTTCTCCCCTGAGTTTAACTGTTGAAGATCACAGTTGGAGGTATCACTGAAGAATTTTTTACACCCATTTCCCTGGTAAGTTTTCTGGGCTGTGTGAGTTTTAGATAGTCCTGCCCCAACCTGGCCAGGTAAATCACATTGTTTGTAGAATTGAGAACTCTTTATCATGGAGTCTTGACACCAGGTTAAGTCATTAGCAATGTGTTGCCAGATTTGCCAGCAGGAAAGTTCTTCATGTGGTTCCGCTTTAGGGATAATCTCCCTCTCATGTTGGACTTTGTCTCCTAAAATGACAGAGAATGCAGATGTGGACAAATGAAGGCTTTCTTCACTGTCTTCAAGATTTAACAATTAGGAAAGAGCATGGGACTTTAATCAATCCAGGGACTATTCCCTACATCTTCTAGTGTGTATCATGGTCTCTGGTTTAAATGCCTACACAAACCAAGAGAGTCTAGTAGGCTCCTATCCGCTAAGCATCAATGAAACAAATTTAGAATCACTCCAAGCCTCATACGTGATATACAAGTTAGAAATCAAAGACTTAATAACAAAAATAAATACAGGCTAATTTTGCTGTTTCTACTGAATTTCATAAATCAGTGTAAATTCTTATTTAAAAAAAAAAAAAAAAAGCTCCACACCCAGCATGGAGCCCAACACAGGGCTCATAAACCTGAGATCAAGACCTGAGCTGAGATCAAGTCAGACACAACTGCCTCCAGTAAAATCTTAAATAGTAAATAACGCAGCAAATAAATTATATACACAATGAGGCCTCTGTCCGCAGGATCTGAGAGATAGTTCTAAGCCCCTGGAATGTCATGCCTCAAAGGAGTGCCGTGGGGTCTTCAGTCACATTAGACAGTTTAACAATGTGATTTAGGGATGAGGTCGACCACACCAGAAAGACCAAGAATACGATTTTAGGTGGGCT
This sequence comes from Ursus maritimus, assembly GCF_017311325.1. Classification (NCBI taxonomy): domain Eukaryota; kingdom Metazoa; phylum Chordata; class Mammalia; order Carnivora; family Ursidae; genus Ursus; species Ursus maritimus. The sequence continues at coordinate 53,249,281 of NW_024424341.1, read as the reverse complement.
TTTGGTCACCTGCTGGTGTGGACCAAGAGACTGAAAGTAACCATATGAAACCATTGTCTACACTGGCCATATGACAGAGCTCCAATAATTTCTCTGGACACAGGATCAGGTGAGTTTCCCTAATTGGTAATATTCTGTAACTGTACACCTTCATTTTGGAAAGTAACACAATAACACATCCCTGACTCCACGGAGAGAAAACAATGGTCTGCATCTGGTACTTCCCTAAACTCCCTTGCATGTACTTTTTCCTCTTGTTTGATGGTAAGGCATATCCTTCCATGTAATAAACACTAAATGTAAGTATAACAGCATTCAGTGAATTCTACCAGTTCTTTTAGAAAATGATTCAATCTGCGGGCGCCTGGGTGGCGCAGTCGTTAAGCGTCTGCCTTCAGCTCAGGGTGTGATCCCGGCATTCTGGGATTGAGCCCCACATCAGGCTCCTCTGCTGGCAGCCTGCTTCTCCCTCTCCCACTCCCCCTGCTTGTGTTCCCTCTCTCGCTGGCTGTCTCTCTCTCTGTCAAATAAATACATAAAATCAAGGAAGGAAGGGAGGAAGGGAGGAAGGGAGGAAGGGAGGGAGGGAGGGAGGGAGGGAGGACGGAAGGAAGGAAGGAAGGAAGGAAGGAAGGAAGGAAATGATTCAATCTAAGGCAATTCTGGGAACCTCCCAAATCTGTAGTTGATGTTAAGTGCAGGAGGTCTGTGTAAACTGTCCCTCTAAACTTTGTAGCTGGTTAAACAATTTGCAATCCTACATATCAAGCACCCAGAACTGATTATAGCTCTATATTCTAAGTATTCCTGCAAATTCTACACAATGTGTGTAGTTCATCTTATTTTCCTGTGTTAATACACATAGTAACCGAATTGAGATACCTGAAATTAAAAAGGGAGAGGAAATTGTAGTTTTGGTGTGAAGTCAGAATACCCACAAGAAGGGTGGTGTTCCTGATAAAAGAATCAAAGGTGGCAAGAACCAGTAGGGGTGAAAAGACTACAGGAAGGTTTATACACTGGTTTCTTCTGAGGCTTCTGGACTGTCTCATTCAAAACAGAAAATCTTTGAATGCAGATAAACTGGGCTTTCACATCAGTTTTTCTGATTGAAAACTACAGCCTTTTAGTCAGCTGTAAAATAAATTTAAAATCATGCAAAAGCATTTAGGAAAAAGGGAAACTATCAGAACATAATTACTCATAGGAGTGGGGTGATTGCATGAACTGTCTTATAAAGTCATACGTATAAATCTACATACACATGAAATATTTCTTTTGGATACACTGAAAGACACATTTCCTAGTAGGATTTGTGTTCTAAAAAATCAGAAAACTTAGTTCAGGAACTCAGCAAGTCTTTCATTAAACAAAGTGTTCAAATGGAAAGGTAAGTCCTAAGGGTGAAAACTTAGAAAATTATTAATAGGTGAGTGTGTACCTCTTGGTAGATACTAGTTTATGGTTATATTTAATAAACCGTCCCTTTAAAACAGTTTTCTTTGGGGCACCTGGGTGGCTCAGTCAGTTAAACATCTGCCTTCAGCTCAGGTCATGATCCCGGGGTCCTGGGCTGGAGCCCCGCATCAGGCTCCCTATTCAGCAGGAAGTTTGTTTCTCCTTCTCCTCTGTCCNTCTGCTGCTCATGTGCTCTCTCTCTCAAATAAATAAATACAAATCTTTTAAAAAATAATAATAATAGGAGACTTTTAACACCTCACTTACATCAACGGACAGATCATCTAAACAGAAAATCAACAAGGAAACAATGGCTTCTTATGACTCACTGGAACAGATGGATTTAACAGACATATTAAGAACATTCCAGGGGCGCCTGGGTGGCACAGCGGTTAAGCGTCTGCCTTCAGCTCAGGGCGTGATCCTGGAGTTATGGGATCGAGCCCCACATCAGGCTCCTCTGCTATGAGCCTGCTTCTTCCTCTCCCACTCCCCCTGCTTGTGTTCCCTCTCTCCCTGGCTGTCTCTATCTCTGTCGAATGAATAAATAAAAAAAAAAAATCTAAAAAGAAAAAAAAAAAAAAGAACATTCCATCCCACGACAGCAGAATACACATTCTTTTCAAGTGCACATGGGACGTTCTCCAGAACAAATCACATATTAGGCCACAAAACAAGTATGAACAAATTCAAGATCAAAGTCGTACCAGGCATCTTTTCCAACCACAGTGCCATGAAACTAGAAGTCAACCACAAGAAAAGATCTGGAAAGACCACAAATACATGCAAGTTAAATAATACGTTAGTAAACAAGGAATGGGTCAACCAAGAAATAAAAGAAGAAATAAAAAGTACATGGAAATAAATTAAAATATAACAGTCCAAAACCTTTGGGATGTAGAAAACACAGTTCATTTTTTAAAAAGATTTTATGTATGTATTTATTTATTTATTTATTTGAGAGAGAGCAAGCACAAGCTGGGGAGAGGAGCAGAGGGTGAGGGACAAGCAGACTCGCAACTTAGCAGGGAGCTCCATGTGGGACTCAGTCCCAGGACCCTGGGATCACCACCTGAGCCAAAGGCAGATGCTTAACTGACTGAGCCACCCAGGCGCCCAGAGAAAGCAGTTCTAAGAGGGAAGTTTATATCATTCCAGGCTGACCTCAAGAAGCAAGAAAAATCTCAAACAACCTAACTTTACACCTAAAGGAGCTAGAAAAGGAACAAACAAAACCTAAAATCAGCAGGAGGAAGGAAGTAATAAAGATCAGAGCAGAAATAAATGATATAGAAACAATAATGAAATTAGGAACTGATTCTTTGAAAAAAATCAGTAAAATTGATAAACCTCTAGCCAGACTCATCAAGAGAAAAAGAGAAAGGACTCAAGCAAATATAATCACAAATGAGAGAAGAGAAATAACCAGCCACAGAAATACAAATAATTATAAAAGAATACTATGAAAAACTATATGCCAACAAACTGGATAACCTAGAAGAAATGGGTAAATCCCTAGAAACATATAACCTACCCAAACTGGAACAGAAAGAAATAGAACGCTTGAACACACCAATTATCGCAAAGAAATTGAATCAGTAATCTAAAAAGTCCCAACAAACACATGTCTAGCACCAGATGGCTTCACGAGGAAATTATGCCAAGCCAAACTATCCCAAAAATAGAAAAGAAAGGAAAACTTCCAAATTCATTCTATGAGGACAGTATTACCCAGACACCAAAACCAGAAAGACACCACAAAAAAAGAGAACAGGCCAGTATCTTTGAAGAACACAGACACAAAAATCCTCAACAAATTACTAGCAAACTGAATCCAACAATATATTAAATAGATCATTCACCACAATCAAGGGGGTTTATTCCTGGCTTACAAGGGTGGTTCGACATTTGCAGATCAATCAATGTGATACATCACATCAATAAGAGAAAGGATAAGAACCATCTGATCATTTGAATAGATGTGGAAAAAGCAGTTGACAAAGTACAACATCCACTCATGATAAAACCCCTCGACAAAGTAGGTTTAAAGGGAACATAAAGGCCATATATGAAAACCCCCAGGTAACATCATCCTCAAAGGGAAAAGACTGAGAGCTTTTTCTCTACAGTCAGAAATAAGACAGGGATGTCCACTCCCAGCACTGTTATTTAACATAATCCTGGAAGTCCTGGGCTCAGCAAGTAACAAAAAGAAATAAAAGGCATCCAAACTGGTAAGGAAGAAGCTAAACTTTTACTATTTGCAGATGACGTGATACTATATATAGAAAACCCGAACACTCCACCAAAAAGCTGCTAGAACTAATAAATTAATTCAGTAAAGTCACAGGATACAAAAACAATGTACAGAAATCTGTTGCGTTTCTACACACCAATAATGAAACAGCAGAACTAGAAATTAAGGAATCAATCCCATTTACACTGCACCAAAAATAATGAGATACCTAGGAATAAAGCTAACCAAGGAGGTGAAAGACCTGTACCCTGAAACTACGAAACACTGATAAAAGAAACTGAAGAGGACACAAAGAAATGGAATGACATTCCACGCTCACAGACTGGAAGAACAAATATTGTTAAAATGTCTATACTGCCCAAAGCAATCTACACATTTACTGCAATCCCGATCAAAATACCTGTCAGAATGGCTAAAATCAAAAACACAAGAAACAAGTGTTGGGGAGGATGTGGAGAAAAAGAAACCCTCGTGCACTGTTGGTGGGGATGCAAGCTGGTGCAGTCACTGTGGAAAACAGGATGGAGGTTCCTGAAAAAGTTAAAAATAGAGCTACCCTACAAACCCAGCAATTGCACTATTGGGTATGTACCCAAAGAATACTTAAACACTAATGCAAAGGGGTACATGCATCCCAAGTTTACAGCAGCGTTGTTCACAACAGCCAAATGATGGAAGCAGCCCGAGTGTCCAGACTGATGAACAGATAAAGAAGATGTGGTGTGTGTGGGTGTGTGTATTCACACACACACAAATGGAATATTATTCTGCCATCAAAAAGAATGAAATCTTGCCATTTGCAATGACATGAATGGATCCAGAGAGTATAATGTTAAGTAAAGTAAGTCAGAGAAAGACACATACCATACGATTTTGCTCATACAGGGAATTTAAGAAAGAAGACAAATGAGCAAAGGAGGAAAAAAAAGAAAAAGAGACAAACCAAGAAACTATAGACAACTTATGGTGACCAGAGGGGAGCTTGGACACTGTGTGTTATATTAACTGGAATTAAAATTAAAAAAAAAAAAAAAAAGTTTTTCTTCCCAGAAATGACTATGCCCCCTCTACAAAAGGAAAGCCACAGGGAAAGCACATTCCCTGGTGTGGTCACAACCACGATGCTTGGAGGTTTCCCTGGGATCTGGATCAAGTGCTCACACAGAAACACACAATCAGGGGCGCCTGGGTGGCTCAGCCGTCAAGCGTCTGCCTTCGGCTCGGGTCGTGATCTCAGGGTCCTGGAATGAAGTCCCTGCTCGGCGGGAAGCCTGCTTCTCCCTCTCACACTCCCCTTGCTTGTGTTGCCTCTCTCACTGTCTCTGTCAAATAAATAAATAAAATCTTTAAAAAAGAAAAAAAAAGAAACACACAATCACACTCCAAGTCATCTCAACAGGTAGAAATTGGATAGGCAGCCATCTGAAGACAAGTCATATTCCTCAATATCCTCAATGCACTCTGGTTTATGGTCACTTATTAGCTGTTGCCGTGAGTCACGGAGTGACTGGTGAAAAGGAAGCTTATGCCCTGGCTTCTTACAAGGCTTCTGGGCTATTTGAGAACAGAGTGGAAAAACTTTGGATATAGATAAACTGGTCTTTTGCATCTGTTTTTTAAGTTGCAAACTAAAGACCTTTAGTGAGCTGTGAAATAAACATAAAAGCCTGTAATAAGCATTCAGAAAAATAAACTATCCTGCATCACCAACAGCAAGAAATACAGTTAAATTCTCCTATCCATTACTTCATTTGCAAAGTCAGTAAATATTTACAAATATCTACCACATCCTTCCACTGTCGAGGCAGCGGGGACACATCAATAACCAAAACAATGAAAATTCTCCTGCTGCAGACTCTACCCACCGGGGAGAGAGAAGTGAGGGGTAAACAAAAACGTCTGAGACACAACAGAAGGCAAGAGGAGTAAAGACAGCACTGTATTTTACACAGAATGGTCGGAAGGCCTGGGTCGTGGTATTAGAACAGAGAACCTGAGAGAAGAAGAAGAGAAGAACCAGTAGGATTTTCGGTGAAAGAACATTCCAGGCACAATGAAGAAGGAAGGGACCCCAAGGGAGAAGCTTCTTGTAACAGACTTAATAATGGTTCCTGAAAGATGTCCATGTCCAATCTCCAGAGCCTGTGAACATGTGATATTAATTGGGTTGCAGATCGAATGCAAGGTGCTAATCAGCTGATCAGAAAAATAGGAAGCTCATTCTGGATTATCTGGGAGGGAGCAATGTCATCAGACGGGTCCTAAAAGGCAGCAGACAGAAAGGAATGCAGCCTTGTAGACACCTTGATATTATCCCAGTGGGATGTGTCAGGGTTCACACCTGAAGGACAAAAACACAACAGAAGTTTATTGTTTAGTCTGCTATATTCACAGTAATTTGATAAGGCAGCAACAGGCGACGTACAGTATCCTTGGCAGGTCTGAGTAACAGCAGAGAGCACAACGTGGGTGGAAAAATGGAGCGAGAGAGGCACCTGGATGGCTCCCTCAGTAGAGCATACGACTCTCAATCTCGAGATCAGAAGTTCAAGCCCCACGTTGGGTGTAGAGATTACTTAAAAATGAAAAAAAAACCCAAAACCTTGGGGGGAAAAATGGAACAAGGGAGAGAGGACAGAAGATGTATTCAAAGGAAAGGGATTGGGGATGCAGAGCAGACCATGGCAGGGGGGACTCCAGGAGCCACTTTAAGTAGTTTTAACTTTAAGGCAGGGAAAAAAAAAAGAAGCCATGATGGATTTTTTTTTTAAAAATATTTTATTTATTTATTTGACAGAGAGAGACAGCCAGCGAGAGAGGGAACACAAGCGGGGGGAGTGGGAGAGGAAGAAGCAAGCTCCTAGCAGAGGAGCCTGATGCGGGGCTCGATCCCAGAACGCCAGGACCACGCCCTGAGCCGAAGGCAGACGCTTAACGACTGCGCCACCCAGGCGCCCCTCCATGATGGATTTTTTTAAAAGATTTTATTTATTTATTTGAGAGAGAGGGAGCACGAGTGGTGGGGGGTGGGGGTGTTAAGGGGAGAGGGACAAACAGACTCCCCGCGGAGCAGGGAGCCTGATGTGGGACTCAACATCACAGCCTGAGCCAAAGTCAGACGCTTAACCGACTGAGCCACCCAGGCGCCCAGGCACAGTGGATTTTGCCCAGAGGAATGGCGATCTCAATTACATTGCCTAAGGGTCACTTTGGCTGCTCGGTGGAGAACAGATATAGGATGAGAAGGGTGGGAGCGGGACAGCTCATACAAAGGCTGTTGTAAGAATCCAGGAAAGACGTTTGGCAATTTAAAACAAGGTGATGGAAAGAAGCACGGAGGAATGTCAAACGGACGGGAGAGTTCCCTCCAAGACTCATGGTTACTTGGTTCTTACCCGAATTGCCTTTTCTTTGGGTTGCTAACTTCACCATCCAAAACTTTTCTTCCCTTACCAAGTGGCCCACATCTCGTCTGAATGGTTGATGCCCTGGGAGCACACAGAATCATATGCTTAAAGTCAACACGTTCTCGGTAAAATTCACCAGAAAATGAGGTTCCCACTACATATTCTTCAAGCAATCAGGAGCAATGTTTTTCAAATTTTTTTTTCATGACCCATTTGAAGAAATATAATTTGCCAAGTCTCCTACACATACATAGAATGAGTTAGGAAGTACTTACTCGTCTTTGATTTTTTTGCAAGAGTGAGAAAAGCATTGCTATGATCTAATTGGTTTATTTCATTAAAAGTTGATAACAGGACTCATTGTACCGGTTTTATAATTCATTATAGGGTCAGACATACATAAGGTAGAGCTCCATTTACATTTCTTCAACAAAACAAAGATTTGCCTGTTGATAAAAAAACAAATAATGCGCTCTCTGAGTCCCACGTATATTAGGAAAGTCAGATCCCCAAACTCAGAACCAGTTCAAGGGCCCCAAAGCCTCAAAAACCCAATATGAAGCCGCTCCTGGAGAATAACATTCAGTTACAGAAGGCTCATGTCCTCACCCACGGAGACCAGGTTCCCGAAGTTCTCCAGCATCACGTCTCGGTACAGCTCCCTCTGGGTGGGGTCCAGCAGCCCCAGCTCCTCCTCCGTGAAGACCACTGCCACGTCCTTGAACGTCAGCGCCTCCTACAACACCAAGCACATGTCGTCTCAATCTCACAACCAACCTTCACTGAGAGCAACAGAGCCAAGACATGTATCTTCTTTTTTTTTTTTTTTAAGATTTTATTTATTTATTTGACAGACAGAGACACAGCCAGCGAGAGAGGGAACACAAGCAGGGGGAGTGGGAGAGGAAGAAGCAGGCTTCCCAGTGGAGCAGGGAGCCCGATGCGGGGCTCGATCCCAGGACCCTGGGATCACGCCCTGGGCTGAAGGCAAACGCTTCCCAACTGAGCCACCCAGGCGCCCCAAGAGATGTATCTTCTTATCACTTTTACTCAACAGAATGGCTAACATTCCTGACCCTTGGTTTCCTGTGTGAACCTGAGCGGGTTTCTTACATTTTACATATGTAAGTGGAAAATAAGATGAGGAACCCTCTTAAACAGCAGCTCTAAGGAGTTAATGCAGAGACAAAACTAAGTGCCTGGCAAACCCAGCAAGACTGGATGTTTTAAACTAAAGTTATACCTCAATTTATAACTGGAGGCAACCAAGATGTCCCTTAGGTGGTAAATGGGTTAAAAAAAAAAAAGGGACCAGAGTAGAATTTAAGGATTAAAAAAAAAAGAGCTATCAAGCCATGAAAAGACATGGAGTTACCTTAAATTCATATGACTAAGTTAAAGAAGTCCATCGGGAAGGCTACCTACTGTATGAATCCAACCACACGATACTCCGCAAAAGGTAAAACTATGGAGACTATAAAAAGATCAGTAATTGGCAGGAGTTAGGGGAAGGGAGGGATAAATAGGTAGAACACAGAGGATTTTTAGGGCACTGAAAGTACTATGTAGGATACTATAATGGTGGGGCCACATCATTACAAATTTGTCCAAACCAACGGAAAGAACAACATCAAGGGTGAATCCTAAAGTAATCTATGGACTCTCGGTGATAACGACGTGCTGATACCGGTTCATCCACTGTAACAAGTGTATGACTCTGGTGGCGGATGTTGATAATGGGAGAGTCTGTGGGTGTGTGGGGGCAGGGTGGGAAATCTCGGTACTTTCTGCTGGATTTTACTGGGAATGTTAAACTGCTCCCCAAAATGAAGTCTATGTATATTCACATATACACAAACCTGAGGTTATACATTACTTGGAAAAAAACTAATACATGACGGAATAAAAGGAGACCAGTAAGTGACAGGCAGGGTATGACTCAGACATAAGAAAGACAGAATCTAGCTCTTCCCGCGTGAAAACCTCCAACGAGATTTGCATAAGGCAGCAGTTAGAGAGAGCCTACTGTGCTGTGCCGTGTTGGAATATTCTATCTACAAAACTCTAACGTGGCACGTATCAAATGTACTTTTTCATTACTGAGCTCCTAGTACACTGAGGAGAAAAAATAGGCAGCTTATTTGGAGAAGAGATTTTTTGCAGAAGAAGACTGTAGGCAGGAAAATGATCACTGCAGTCCTGCTTCACACAAACTCCTAAGCCACCTTAATGTGTAGGAGCAGTAGGTAGTTAAAACAGGGGCGCCTGGGGGCGCCTGGGTGGCACAGTCCTTAAGCGTCTGCCTTCGGCTCAGGGCGTGATCCCGGCATTCTGGGATCGAGCCCCACATCAGGCTTCTCTGCTGGAAGCCTGCTTCTTCCTCTCCCACTCCCCCTGCTGTGTTCCCTCTCTCGCTGGCTGTCTCTCTCTGTCAAAATAAATAAATAAAATCTTAAAAAAAAAAAAAATTAGGGGCGCCTGGGTGGCACAGCGGTTAGGCGTCTGCCTTCGGCTCAGGGCGTGATCCCAGGGTCCTGGGATCGAGCCCTGCATCGGGTTCCCTGATCCACTGGGAAGCCCGCTTCTTCCTCTCCCACTCCCCCTGCTTGTGTTCCCTCTCTCGCTGGCTGTCTCTATCTCTGTCGAATAAATAAAATCTTGAAAAAAAAATTAAAAATTTAATTTAATTTTTAAAAACTTAATTAATTTAATAGGGATATGGGGGCGCCTAGGTGGCTCGGTCGTTAAGCATCTGCCTTCAGCTCAGGGCGTGATCCCAGGACCCTGGGATCAAGCCCCGCATCGGGCTCCTCCGCTGGGAGGCTGTTTCTTCCTCTCCCACTCCCCCTGCTTGTGTCCCCTCTCTTGCTGGCTGTCTCTCTCTCTGTCAAAGAGATAAATAAAATCTTTAAAAAAATAATTTAATAGGGATATGATATAACCATAAATAATGAACGTTCTATAATGTTAAACAAAGCACAAGTCAGTAACAGATAAAGACCATGAGTATTAATAAATTTATGAATGTACATGAGAAAGAGTATGAGAAAATAAAAAGTTAATGTGTCAGCAGTGAAGGAAGCAGGAGAACTGGTCATTCCTATTCAATGGTCTATTTTTTGAAATAAATTTATTTTTGAAATTTTTGAAAGAAATGTATTTATTTTTTGAAATAAAATGAATTTATTTTTGAAATAAAATGAATAATGACAAAACAAATGCTAAAAACAAACACAGAGCAAATAGGTCACTTAGCCTCGTGTTCTCCTTGAGTCACCCCAAGAAAAGAAAAAAACATGTAACTTTTTTTGGGAGGGGGAGAGCACATGAGAGAGTGTGAGCTGGAGGCAGGGGCAGAGAGGGAGAGAGGGAATCCCAAGGAGGCTCCATGCTGAGCACAGAGCCAAAGCGAGCTCGATCTCAGGATCCCTCAGCCAAAATCAAGAATCGGACGCTTAACCGACTGAGTCACCCAGGTGTCCTCAACATGTAACATTCTGAGTAGTGAAATGCAATTTTAACAGCAAGAAAGGCAAGCCATATGCACCTTGAATGTGGTCATTTCTTTCTTCCTACGTCTGAAGAGGTACAGATTCCTGGATACGGAGTCCTGGCAAGGCAGCCCTGTGCCTGGTCGTGTCTGGAAAGGCAGAGAAGGACATGAAAGGGTGCCCGGGGATGCTGCTCGCCTACATGAATGCTCACTGGGAACACAGCCAAGGAGCCCCTTCCTTGGGGTGGCTGCTGCTGTCCACAGAGCGAAGAGCAGATCATGGCATGGCTACTCCACTCCTGCACAACACACACGCTGGTTATTGTGTGTTGCCTTGTGCTATCTTGTGGCTCCCGAGGTAGCAGTTCAGATTCCGATATGATGGAAACTTGCATCAAGCAAGATCATCTCTGGGGCAACACTATCTGGGTTCAAATCCTACCTCAGCTTCTCAATAATTGTATCATCTCGGGCACAGTACTAACATCTCTTTTCCCCAATTTTGTCATCTGTACAACTGGGGCAACAATATTTCCAACTCATGGAACTGTTGAGAGCTGGACAACACTTCAAATACACTCAGGGTTTCTTATTTTTGTAGCTCTAGTAAAAAAAAAAAAAAGACACTCTGCAGGATGAAATTGCTCTTATACATGTGATTTCTACCAAAAGACACTGTAGGACACAGGAATGAACCTCTGACGTTGATTGTTCTGTTGCGTGAAGGTCACTTGTAACCTCTGAAAAATCCATTAACTCTGCCTCATTGTCTTCCCTACTATTGTGTTACCTTAGTGATAATTTTTCAATTGTTGTGGACAACTGTTTCCCCAAACAATAACAACATTGGTTTCCAGTATCTATTAAGAAACATACAATGCTGGGGGGTGGGGACAGTATGATGAAGCCAGTCTGGAAAACCGTTTTGGCAGTTTGTCAAAAAGTTAAACCAAAAGCTACCAGTCAGCCAAGCAATTCTACTCCTTGGTATCTACCCAAGAGAAATGAAAACTTATCTCCAAACAAAAACATGTACTTACATACTTATAAAACTGTTATCTGTAAGAACCCCAAACTGGAAACAACGAAGATGTCCACCCATGGATGAATGGACAAAGTGTGGTACGTCCACAATGAAATATTAATGGGCAATAAAAAGGAATAAAATTATGATGTATACAAGATGGATGAACCTTGGAAATCACACATGTGAAAGAAGACAGTCATGAAAGCCCACATCTTGTATGATCCCATTTAAATAAAGGGTTCACGGGGCGCCTGGGTGGCACAGCGGTTGGGCATCTGCCTTCGGCTCAGGGCGTGATCCCAGCGTTCTGGGTTCGAGCCCCACATCAGGCTCCTCTGCTATGAGCCTGCTTCTTCCTCTCCCACTCCCCCTGCTTGTGTTCCCTCTCTCGCTGGCTGTCTCTATCTCTGTTAAATAAATAAATAAAATCTTTAAAAATAAATAAATAAATAAATAAATAAATAAATAAAGGGTTCACAATACAGAGACAGAAAAGAAGTTAGTGGTTGTCTGGGGTTGTTGAGAACAGGGATTAACAAATAAATGGTAACAAGGGGTCTTACTGGAGGAATGAAAATGTTCTAAAATTGAATGATGGCGATAGCTGCACCACTCAATGTTACAAAAATCACTGAACTGTATACACGCAAAGGGAAACTTCTGACATGTAAAACAGAGATCAACTAAGTTGTTTTTAAGAATCGTCTGATAAGCAACATCTCATTTAAATTAATAAACCTGGACTCAGAGTCCATATAGAATTTATATTTGACTGAATGAAAAAAGCAGCAGGAGGAAAAGGGATGCTGATCTTTACAACAGAAAGCCCACTAATAATGTGAAACTTTAATTACAAAAAGAAAAATAGTGACTTCAGTGGTAAAATGGCACAGACATCCGATTCACCAAGTGAACAAAACTGACATCACCAATATAGAAACCAAAATACGTCCTTCAGCTCCTGTTACGCTGACCGAAAAGGCCACCTCACCACTTCTGTGCTATTGCTACCAACGCATAATCCGAATCAAACTGTGAAATACATCACATAAAATTCAAAAGATGGACTTTCTCTGATCCGACTTGCCTACACATCATGAACAAAAACGTCACGAACAAAATAATGAAGGATGAGGAATCATTCTGGATTAAAGGAGACAACAGAAAACATGACAGCAAAAGGCAGCCCACAAAATTGTTTTTAATCAGGGGAAAACAGTTATAAGGATTTTAAATGAAAAACAGAACAAATTTAAATATGGACTGTGGGTCACATAATAGCATATTAACAATGTAATTTTCTGATTTTGATCAAGATACTGTGATTATAGAAGAGAATATCCTGGTTCCTAGAAAATAAACACTATTTAAAGGAAAAACACAGGCCTAAAATGGCATCATTTAGGCCAAGTCACCCAACTGGGTCCTAATGCCTAACCTAATTGCTGTTTCAACCTCCCCCAGAAACACAGTCTTAACCAGTCACTCAGGAATTTTCTGATAAGCACCCATGAAGTTACTCTGACACACAGGCCCTCTCCATCCCTTCAAGATGCAGTAATCTGCATAAGCCCCTCTGCTCTTCCCTCCAAGGGAAAGTGACCTTGCCTGAAACAATCCTTTCTTTCCTCTTGCTAATAACTTCCTTGCCCCAGCCTCCTTCCTACAAAAACCTTGCATTTTGTACAACTCCTGGGAGCTGCCTTCTGCTTGCTTTATGGGATGCTGCCCAGTTTACACATCATTTAATAAAGCCAATTAAGCCCTAAAATTTACTCAGCTGACTTTCTGTTAACCATACAGATATTTAGGGACAAAGAGGTATGGTCTACAGCATAATCTCAGATTCTTTGGGGGAAAAGAAAGAGATGCGTGAAGGAAAAAAAGGGCAAGGGCAGTTGAGAGCTGGCAGCAGCTAGGCCTTGAAGTTTTCAACTCATCATAAATAATTTCAAGAGTATCAGCAATTTTCAGACATAATTACTTAGTGACAATGGTGCAACAAGAAATGCAGTCTTTTTTGAGACAAAGGCCAAGGAAAGAAAAGGAGGCTCTGAAATACAATTATGTCTTTGTCCTTGAGAAATCAGGGGATATTCTGCCCCCGCCCTGTCCCTCCTCCTTTCCAGCCAGAAACGGTTTGGGAGTGTTCACCTTAAAAATAAAACTGCCAGTTATTTTACTGGAATAGCAGAGAACTGCAATCCAGGACAAGCAAGATATGGCAAAACCATAGGCAAATCCACAGAACAAAGGAGAGGAATACTCGTACACGGAAAAGGGAGAAATTGGGAATGCTGTCATAAACAAAAAGTCCACTGGAATAAACTGGGGCTTGGAAGTACAGCGGCTTTTCATCGGCTAAGTTTTGACAATCTCTCATTGGCTGGGCTGACTCAGGGGGAGGAAAGTCACTCTTCCTTCCTCTGAGATAGTAACTAATAGCTAAAATAGTATCAGGTGGTCTCTTCCAAGTGTGTCTGCAATTGACAAGAGTTACGGTAGGGTATGAGGGCTTTCCCCCTGCCAGCCTTTTCCTTTTATTAATTTTCACAGGAGTAACTCCTCAGAAGGGGTTCGGGACTATCAAGCTTCCCACAGGGATCAAAAAGAAGTGCCAGGAGTCACTGCAGCCACGATATTCGTGGCTGTCCGGTTACTAAGCACTTAACGAAATTAAAGAGTCTAATACTAAGAGACCACCATTCACCACGGCGCAGGAACTGTCCTTACGACTTTTATTTACACCATCTCGCTTGATTCTCAAACCACTGGATTAGAGGAAGGTAGGAATGTCATCCCAATTTTACCAAAAAAAAAAAAAAAAAAAGTACAACACTGGAGACAAAAATGTAAGTAAGTGGCCCAATGACCAACCGCGCTACAAGGGCAAAGCGAGAGAAAGGTGGGCGGCCTGGGAAGGCAGAACCCCCGGCGAAGAAGAGTCCGGGAGACCCTCACCAGGCCATACGCTGCTCAACTTGCCCAGACGCCAAGAGGGTCCCTGGAGGCGAACGCCACTCCAGCCCTCAAGCCACCTCTCTCGAGCGCAGCTCTTTCCCCCAAATCAATGGCCAGTGGTACTGGCACCCAGGGAAGTTCAAGAGGGTCCCGAAACCAGAACCTACTCACCACAGCGATATAGTCCGCAGCGGTGGCCGCTCCAACCTGGCCACCTGAGCGGAAGTGCCTGAGACCGCCCCGCCCCAGGCTGCACTGGGCATCGACTACCCAGAATTCCTCTCCCCCGGCAGCCTTGCGGAAGTATGAGTCTCTCCCTAACTGGCGGACTACACTTCCCAGAAAGCCGGAGAACACCGGCCCCGTTCCCACCCTCCTTGGCCGGAAGTGCTTGCGACTCCTGGGAGATGCGGCACTGTAGTTCCCAGAACGGTCATGGTTACTGAGTTCTTGTTGTCCAGTTCTTGGGCGGTAACCTGCGTTCCCACACGCGGCTAGAGTTCACCTCTTCGGAATCCGGCATCAGAAAATATTCTGTGTTATTTAAACTATTATTAGTTTTGTCTCTACAATAACAGCAAACCTAGCTAATACATCATTGGAAGGTTTTGTTCAAATTTCAGTGATGAACTTAAGATCCTCAGAAGGATACACAGGGTGAAGCCTTAAGAAGCTGTACATTTGGAAACCTACACAGGAGAACTGTTGAGAAAAACAGTTTAATTTAAAACTGTATTACAAAATTCATAGGCCCAAGAGAGGTATGGTAATTTGGCTGATTCTTTATTATCTCTCCCACATGAGTCTGAATCACCCCAAATCCATGAGTCACCTCCATTCTGTCAGTACACTATCATGTGATGGCCTAAAGAAATACTGTGCCACAGAGAAGCACCATTAACGGGAATAGCCAAGGCACCTCGACAGAACTTCAGGGGCATAAGTCTTGGAGTTTCCTGGGATATTTGGTAGACCACTCTGATGAGATAAAGACCAGAGACAACCCCAGGAGAAACAAGATTGGACACACACGGGTCCAGATCCAGTCTCTAGGCAACCCAACTGGACAGCACGCACTACCAGTAATGACCAAACTCAGGCAGCAGAGGGCAACATAAAAAATTTGACATTGTATAGTGTGGGCCCTCCTGAGGCACAGGGCCTGACCCTGTCTACTTGGATCTAAGAGCCCTATGGTCTCCTTTATTCTGACAATCTCACCTCTTTCAACACACATAGTCTTTTATTTTTATTTAAATTCTAGTTAGTTAACATACAGTGTAATAGTGGTTTCAGGAGAATTCAGTGATTCATCACTTACATACATCCTAATGAGTGCCCTCCTTAATACCCATCACCCATCCAGCCCATCCCCCACCCACCTCCCTCCATCCCCCCTCAGTTTGTTCTCTATCATTAAGAGTCTTTTATGGGGGGCGCCTGGGTGGCACAGTCGTTAAGCATCTGCCTTCGCCTCAGGGCGTGATCCCAGCGTTCTGGGATTGAGCCCCGCATCAGGCTTCTCTCCTGGGAGCCTGCTTCTTCCTCTCCCACTCCCCCTGCTTGTATTCCCTCTCTCGCTGGCTCTGTCAAATAAATAAAATCTTTTTTAAAAAAAAAAGAGTCTTTTATGGTTTATTTTCCTCTCTCTTTTCCCCCCTCCCATATGTTCATCTATTTTCTTAAATTCCACATATGAATGAAATCATATGGTATTTGTCTTTCTCTGACTCATTTCGCTTAGCATAATGTACTCTAGCTCCATCCATGTCATTGCAAATGGTAAGATTCCATTCTTTTTGATGGCTGATTAATATTCCATTGTTTATATATACCATATCTTCTTTATCCATTCATCAGTCAATGGACTTTCTCTTCACAACTATTTGTTTTAGGGACATTAAGGTCAATAGCCAATGTCATATATCAGGCTATTCTGAACACTATGTTGGCTCTGCTGTCCATTGGAGTATTCCTGCCCAACTTGTCTTGGGATTAAATGCCATCACTTGGCTGATACCACACTAGGATCCCGTCACTTAATTTCATTTAGGGATCCCAGTTCAATGGAGTTCCCACTGCAATACCACATCTACAAAAAAGAACAAACCTGGAGCTCTTCAAAGATGCTGAGATTCCTCTCATCAATTATTTCTCATGGTGAATTATGGTTTCTCTATTGCTTCAGGGTGGGTGAGCATGTCTAACATAAATCTGCTCTAACATTCAAATCTCCCTATGACTTTGATCACTTTCCTCCACATTGTACCAAAGAAATTCTTGAATTTCAACTCAACTTACTGTAGCTACATCTCCTTCCATTCTTTCAACCTACCAACCAACCCCCACCACCACCGACAACAAAAAAACTCTTTCCAACTTATGGAGCTAAAATATTGAATCCAGAATCTCTGCTTAGTGAGCCTATTTCAATTTATTCATCTCACCCAATTTTATACTCTTTGTACCATGATCCCATATCCCTAAGATCTAGTCCCAAACATGTTCCCAGATTTGTCTATATAAATTGAAAAATCTTGAAATTCTTTTGATGTGTGGAGTACCACCTTGGTGTTATATTTGTACCTAAGTCTTTGGTACCAGGTATGACTTGAATCTAAGGATAGGTGTGGAAGCAAAGAAGTGTAGCAGGATTTGGTCCTGAGGAGAATCGGCAGTGTCTTTCAAGGTATCTATCACAGAGGAAACCACTGCATGTTCTTCAGACATAAAAGGGTCAATTTCCTCAGGCAGTAGTGGAATGACTGCTTCTAGTGGCAAGGACAACTTTGCAAGATTCAGGGGTTTGAGAGCAATCACTCATGGACAAGGTACATTTGTAGGTATCCCGTATTTCAAGAGAAAAGTTCCAGCATTGTTGGAGCAACAAATCTGAGAACAGATGTATAGACAAGGATAAGAACAGTTTCACGTTACTTGTGTCACCTCTCTTCCAAGACAGCAGAGCTCAGTGCCAAGAGAGATCCACTGACCTGCAATTTCTCCCATGTGGAAGAGGATGATCATGTGAGTGAGTACTCGGCTTCCCCAGCTGTGTGATGCTGCTCAAGAGGCTCACTTCTTTCCTGCTCTACCCAGAATGCTGAGGTGATCTCCATGGCTGAAGGGTTTTGAGAGGCTGCGAGCACAGCAACCAGGGCTTGGAACTCATCCAAGGTACACAGATTCTACCAAATGCTTCACAGACTGTCAGGAAGCCTGCCCACAAGCTGCTGCTGGGGATGCCTCTCCTGCAGTCTCTGCAAACTGCCCATTGGCACCTCCAACCCTCCAGGTGCCTCATTTCCTCTACCTTGTGACTAGCCATCTGCACCCACCCCAGCAGATGAGAAGCTTGAGCCTTTGCAGACCTCTAGCAAACACACATAAAAAGCCAGCCCAATTCTGCAGAATTTGGAAAAGGAATACAAACATAAGCACTTCAAGGAAACACCATAAGGGGAAAAATGGGAGGCTCTCAACACCAAGCCTGGCTTTGTGGCATAGAGAAAAGGCATGAAATCTTATAAATGTCCCCCATCAAGAGGGAAGACAAAGTGTGGAGTGGAGGCATCCATAGAAAAGTTCTGAGAAAGTCTCAGAATCCCTAGTCAGTTGACTAATGATAGTATTCCTCTACTGAAGCCAGTTGGTAGAGACTGGAGGAGGTGACTGCTTCTTTAAACGAAAAGACAGCAACACAAGACTTCAAGAATATGAAAAATCAAGAAACATGACACCACCAAAGGAACACAATAATTTTTCAGTAAGTAACCTCAAAGAAATGGAGAGTAAAGAATTGCCTGACAAAGAATTCAAAATAACTTTTAAGGAAGTTTAATGAGGAGAACACTGATAGACAAGAAAAATTAGGGAAACAATACATCAATAAAACAGGAAGCTCAATGGAAAGATAAAAGTTAGAAAAAAAGAACCAAACTGAAATTCTGGAGCCCCAAAATACAATGAATGAAATGAAAAGTGCAATAGAGAGCATGAACATCAGACTTGTTCAAGCAGAATTAAAAAATCTGTTAGTTCAAAGATGAGTCATTAGAAATTTTTAGTCAGAGGAGAAGAAAATGAAAAAGAGTGAAGAAAGCCCATGTGAATTATGGGCTATAATACAGGAAAACAATACACATATTATGGGAGTCCCAGAAGAAGAAATAAAGGGGAAGAAAGCTTATTTAAAAATATATATAATGACTGAAAGACCCCCAAATCTGGAGAGAGATATGCAGATTCAGGTACATGAAGCTCATAGGTCCTGAAACACTATCCACTGAAAGAGGACTTCACTGACACACATTATAATACATCTGTTAAAAAATACTGGGTGTTATGCACAAGTAATGAATCATGGAACTTTACATCAAAAACTAGGGATGTACTGTATGGTGACTAACATAACATAATAAAAAATTATTATAAAAAAATTAAAGAGAGAATTTTGAAAGCAGCACAGGAAAAGAAACTCACCACCATAGGATATTTCATCAGAAACCTTGAAGGTTAGGAGAGAGATGATATATTCAAAGTGCTGAAAGAAAAAAAAACTGGCAACTGATACTACCCAGCAAAGCTGTCCTTCAGAAATAAAGACTTTCCAAGACAAACAAAAGCTGAGGGAGTTCATCAGCCACAGACCTGCTTTATAAGAAATGCTACAGGGCATTATTCAAGCTGAAATGAAAGGATGCTAAATAGTAAATTGAACATGTAAGTATAAACCTCACCAGTAAAGAAAAGGAAGTATACTGTCAAATTCTCCTAGTGGTGTATCAATTCCTTAACTCTAGTATAAAGGTTAAAAGAAAAAAAGCATTAAAAATAACTATAGGTTCCTCAAAGAGTTAAAAATAGAACTACTCTGAGGTGCCTGGGTGGCTCAGTCAGTTAAATGTCTGCCTTTGGCTCAGGTCATGATCTTGGGGGTCCTGGGATCAAGCCCTGCATCGAGCTCCCCACTCAGCGGAGAGTCTGCTTTTACCTCTCCCTCTGCCCCTCCCCCAGTTCCTTCTCTCTCAAATAAATAAAACCTTAAAAAACTTAACTATCTTAAAGTTTATAGATTTAATAGAGCTTCAAAGTACTCAAAGCAAAAACCGACAGAAATGAAAAAAGAAATAGACAAATTCACAATGACATCTAGTAACTTAAATATTCCTCTCTCGGCAATTGATAGAATAAAAAATTAGTAAAGCTATAGAAGACCTGAACAACATTATCAATAAGCTTGATCTAATTGAGCTGACATATATAGACTACTTTATCCAACAGCAGAATATATATATTTTTTCAAGTACACATGGAATATTTACTAAAAGAAACCACATTCTGGGTGGTAAGAAAAACCTCAACACATTGAAAAAAAACAAATCATAAAATATTTGCTCTGATCACAATGAAATTAAAATAGAAATTGGGATCACGTTACCTGGATAATGCCCAAATATATGGAAATTTAAAATCACCATTCTAAACAATCCATGAGGACACCTGGGTGGCTCAGTCAGTAAGCATCTGCCTTCGGCTCAGGTCATGATCCCGGGGTCCTGGGATCCAGCCCCACATTGGGTTCCCTGCTGAGCAGGGAATCTGCTTCTCCCTCTGCCCCTCCCCCAACTTGTGCGCTCTCTCTCGCTCTCTCTCTCTCTCTCACTCTCAAATAAATAAAATCTTTTTTTAAAAACCCATGAGTCAAAGAAGAAATCGCAAGAAAAATTAAAACGTATTTTATGGAAGTGAAAGCACAACATAAAATTTGTACCATACAGCTAAAGAGAAAAATAAATACAATTAAATGATTGTATCAGAAAAGGTCTCCAGGGGTGCCTGGGTGGCTCAGTCGTTAAGCGTCTGCCTTCAGCTCAGGGCATGATCCCAGGGTCCTGGGATCGAGCCCCGCATTGGGATCCCTGCTCCACTGGGAGCCTGCTTCTTCCTCTCCCACTCCCCCTGCTTGTGTTCCCTCCCTCACTGGCTGTCTCTCTCTGTCAAATGAATAAATAAAATCTTAAAAAAAAAAAAAGAAAAGAAAAGGTCTCCAATCATTGAACTAAGCTTCTGCCTTAAGAAAGTAGAAGAGTGAAGTAAAAAAAGAAAGGCAAGCAGAACATAGTAAGAATTTAAAAATCAATAAAATAAACAAAAGAGTAGAGGAAAATCAACAAAACTAAGAGCTAGTTCTTTAAGAAGACCAATAAAATTGATAAACCTCAAACAGTAACCAAGAAAAAAGAAGAGATACAATATCACCAACAGCAGGAATGAAAGAAGGAACATCACTACAGGTTCCAAAGATACGAAAAGGACAAGGAAGCTCCTCTCAATTAACAAGCCTCATTACTGTCATTAATAGGCTAGACCAACACTAGGGAAGCCCTTAATTAATTAGAACTAATAGCAACAAATGAATCTGTGTTGGATGCCACCATGTACCATATTAATCCTAGAGTGGCTCAAATAAAACTCTAAATTATTGTGGTGGTTACAAAAAAAATGGAATCCACCAAACAATGCTTCCTCATCAAGACTAATTCAGAACTTGTGTGTGTGTGGGGGGGTGTACTTATTTATTTTTACTGTTGTTTACTGGAGATTCACACACTTAGACTCCCCAGTCACCTGAATCACAGAAAAGTCCAACTTAAAAATGCAAGCCTTATTCCCAACAGGCCATTTAATTACTAAGCATAAACCTCAGTCCTTCCACTGCTCCTAATATCCTTACAGATGTCCCAGCTACCATGCCACGCATTGACATACACAAGGCCTTCTCCCATAGCCTCAATGAACCTTTTAACCAAAATGAACCCCTTTACCAACCTCCATCAATGGCAATTCTTTGCCTCTTGCCCTGGTTAGGGACTAGAGGTCCTCTGTAGTCTGGTCACCTCCTGGAAATACATGCTGATATACTTCATTGGTGGGTGGTATTTTGGTCCAAATAAAATATTCAATTTTATTAAGTATTTTATTGGTCTTGAATACTGGGTTACCCTGGTGCCTGGTGACCCTTCAGAGTTTAAAAAGGGAAAATCCCTCACTACTAGGAATGTCACTGGACACCAAGTCCATGGAATTCAAAAACTTCTCTCTCATCATAGGCACTAATAAACTTGTGGCCCCAATGAAATTACCCAACTCCATATTGGGTTAGATGTTTTAACTAATGGACATTTATATTAATTTAAGTCCTGTGATATTGTGATATAATAAGAAATATATATATTTGGTCTTCATCCCCAGTTCCTGGCATAGAATTCCTAAATTTGTTGGAATATCCAGTGTGATAGGAGCCTTTTTTGTTCTAATGAGGCAACTCTTGATGTGCCCCTTAATAGCTTCAGGATGGGGGCACCAGAAAGACCAAGGTATGATTCAGGGGTTGGAACTTTCAGTCCAATAACCCCAATGTCTGGGGAGGGGGAAGGGGATGGAGATTGAGTACAATCACTAATGATCAATGATTTAATCAATCATGCCCACATAATGAAACCTCCATAAAACTCCCGAAAGGGTGGGGTTTGGAGAGCTTCTGACTTGGTGAACACATCAAAGCAGTGGGAGTGTGGTGCACCTGGAGAGGGCATGGAAGCTCCAAGCCCTTCCATCCATACTTTATGCATCTTTTCCATTTGGCTCTTCCTGACTTGTGCCCTTTATAATATCCTGTAATACTAAGTAAACTGATTTCCTGAATTATTCTTCCTGGTGTGCTTCTGCCAACATCACCTTAATAGGCCTCATTAAAACTTGGTTAATTTCCTTTGGGCCCCCAGATATCATAGACTCTGATCAGGATAAACACTCTAGTGCTCATTCAGTACAGGCACGGACCTTACAAAAAAGCATCACTTGGAACAATTCATTGTCCTATCATCTACAGATAGAGAAATAATGGTCTACTGAAGGACGCCCTATTAAAATCACAAAATGGATAATGGCTTCCAAATGGCTCTCTCTTTTGCACACTGCTTTAGCCGCCCTGAACTTTCAATTTTTAGGTCCCAAGACTCGCTGCCAAAATGCCATCAGGGGACCATCCCTCTTCTTCCCTGTATCTACAAGACCCTGATAGAACTCCCTTTTTCACTTAACAACACTCCCCCAATCTCCCGCTTCTTTTCAATTTTGGCACAATGTGTGCTGGACTGGCATCCAGTTCTATGGCAGATAATAGAATGGGATCCACTGAGAACTGAGGGCCCATGACCCCTGACAAGATTATTCTATAGGCCACAAGAAAGGTCTCTGCCAAACCTGCTACCCTTCCCCAATAGTATAAAGGCTGGCTAATGGGAGGTCTCCCTTTACAGGAAATATGTCTTGGTACCTAGTCCCACACCTGTAATTGTGTGGATCTTCAAACAAGGGGAAAATCTTAAATTACTTCCCAGCACCAACATTTTTTTTTTGAGAGAGAGAGAGAGAATGCATGTTAGCATACACATGCGTGTGAGCAAGGGGGTGGGGGATGAGGGAGAGGGAGAGAGAGAATTCCAAGCAGGTTCCACGCTCAGCATGGAGCCCGACATGGGGCTTAATCTCATGACCCTGAGATCATGACCTAAGCCAAAATAAAGAATCGGACACTTAACATACTGATCCACCCAGATGCCCTTAAATAGGACACCAGCTCTGGCTTCAGCCCATTATGTAAATACCTAATGGGGGAGCCACTACAGGATCTGGCATGACAATGCCCATGACTCCCATCATAATAAACAGGCACCCCCAGCATGCTGTGGCCTACACATCAAAGGCAAAAATATGTCATCATGGGACATTGTGGCCCTACTTGGCCTGACCTTGTCTCATTTGGCTCATTATCTGGGCCTGGAATTCTCCCACTTCATCCAGCTCAATGCTCAACTCCATTCAGTTACTTCACAGCTTTACTTGATAACAAACGGAGGCAAACGTGACAGAAGACAAAATGTGTATCTGCATAGGTAGTGCTCTTAAGGCTACTTGTATTCTACATCTGATACTTATGTGGTCACCTGATACAGCCAGTGTGCCCCAGAGCATCCCTTGGGCTTCAGTCACTCTTGCAATAATTTCCCAAATGCAGAACTTTGCCTTCCGGTCTTGGGTGTTAGCCCAGGACTCATATTAGGAGTTTCCATCATCTACCACACAAGGGTCCTTACTATCCACAAGTCAATCACAGATGACAGTGCAAACCACCACCACCAGCTCAGGGATGAGGATCTCAGCCCCAGAGACCAAAGCATCCTAAATGATAACTTTAGCACAACCAACAGTTCCAACCTTGATGCTGACTCAAGATATTCTATCACAATTTCATGCCACAGCCCATCAAATAAAATTCTGACACCACCCTCTGCTCCAAGTTCAACAAACAGTTTTCCCCAACCAGCTTGTACCCCCTTTTCTGGCCACTATAACTTCCCAACTTCCCCTTTTTAAAACCACTCACCTTCTGCCTTATCTCCAAAGTTTCAATCTATGTGGTCTTGCTTACACTTTGTTCCTGACCTAGCCAATGCCAATATTATCATAGGCAACTTAACTGAAGCTCCCAATTTCTGTGCTTATGTGTATCCCTGCAACCTCCATATTCTCCTCCCTTATACAATGTAGGCACACTGCAAGAAACTAAACCTTTACTCACCTAAACATACCCAGGTCCTAATGAAGTACATAGGGACCTACTATTGCCTATTACGTATTCCAATGCATCAAGGAACACAAAAATAATTTAAATTTGTGCTTGAACCATTCTTTTCCTCCTTCTGGTGCTGCCCTTTTGTTGCAAGCTAGCACCCTGCAAATTAGCCAATTTATATACACTGGTGCCTCACCACTTAATTTCACCTTTAGGTGAAATTAGTCCCTACACAAGTCTAAAACTCCACTTCCTTCCATGCTTGAGTTGGGACCTGGATATGGTAACTGCCCCCACACCACTCCCCACTATGACCCCACAACCACATCAGCTCCAATCCTTTTGTTCAACAATCCATGCTACACTCTCCACTATTCCCACATCACCACACCACTTCCTACTTTCCTCCAGTTGTTGAATAATTTCTATAAAACAGTTAACATGCTACCCAAAAGATAAAACTCCAATACTGGACCAGGCACCCCAGTTTGGGTAACCACTTATACAACTAATTCCCACCCTCTTGGAGGTCTTTGCTATCCATATTAACCACTCACTATCCTCTTTGGTCACCCTCCAGTTACTTTACTTCCCCCAGGACTTCCTCAACTTCACCAGGCTCTTCTTCATTATCTTTCCCTTCACAAATCCTATGCCCTTCCTAGCCTCTACCAACAATTGCTGTTACATACAGCTATTGAAAGTATATGGCCCCATATGTATATATTAACGTACCCCCAACAGGGTACACACAGACTATCTTCTAAATCTATTATAAATTATGCCTCATTTTTTATATACATTTTATGTATACCACAATTTTTGGTATAATAGGTACAAGTCTAGGTCTTTTCAGTTCTGTAACACAGACTTAGCACCTAGAGGGCAGCCAAACAATGTCGTGACTCGTGGCACACCACGTATATCAAAAAGCCCAAGATTTAGAAGGCTTTAATAAGAGAGAAAGTTCTGTAGCTGCTATAGGAGCTGATAACATTGCATTGGCATCTCAAGGTAGATCCTTGAAGGGAACCTCTGGCTGTATGTAGGTTAATAATACAGGAAAAGTCTCTAAAATAGTTCAAAAAATAAGACAAAAATCAAAATAGTAAGTGATTTTGCTAAGTTACTATAATATTCCAAGAGATTTCTTGAATCCCCATTGACTTCTTCTCTTGGATCCTTCTCCTACCTGGATTTTTATTATCTGGCCCCATATTATCTTTCACAGAGCTATCATAATAACTGTTGACCTAATTATTTTGGGTCAACTTTGCAAAGGTGCCCTCTCAAATACCAGTTTATTTACAGGGATACCTGGCAGATTGCCATGCTAGCCCAAATGTCACGAGTGAATTGTGAAGACCATAGGAAAGAAACTTAGACATATGACTTAGTGTCAGCAACTTATAAGCTTCATCTCCTGCCCATGTCCGCTGACTTCTTCACGACGCTGATAAGGTTCACCTACCACTCCCAAAGTGCAACCTCCCACCATTTTTTAAACTTGTTTAGGGAGGACTTCCCCTGTATAAAACACCTGAACGCCGACTGTTCTTTCTGTTCTGGACCTTCTCCTGGACCTATCCCCTCTACCTCTGATCATCCCAAAGGACTACCATCGTGAGTTTTGTCACCCAAACCTAATGTTGGTGGGGGTGCTTCCTTACATCACAATGAAGTTGCTGTAACACGTACATCAACTGGCAAAAGAATAAAACTTTTTGCAGATGACATAATTATCTACACAGAAAATCCCGAGGAATCTATACAGAATGGCTACTTTAACTAATATGCAAGTTTGGCAAGATTATAAGATACATAAAACAATCAACTGCATTTTTTATATGCTAGCAATAAACAACTGGAAACTGAAATTTAAAAATAGTACCATTTAATTTGGCACCAAAACCCACAGAGTCCTTAGGTATAAATCTAATAAAATATGTGCAGAATGTATGTGCTAGACAGTATGAATTACTGATAAAAGAAATTAGAGGGGTCCTAAACAAATTGGCAGATATTCTGTGTCTGTGGCTTAGAATATTCAATATTGCTAAGGTGCTAAGTCTCCCTAAAGTCATCTATATATATATTCAATGCAATCCCACCAAAATTTCCAGCAATGAGTTTATTTTCAAAAATCACAAAACTTATTCTAAAAGTTATGGAGAAGTAAATTAAAATAGCCAAAATATTTTGAAAAAGAAGGATGGAGTTGGAAGACTCATACCCTCTCATTTCAAGACTTATTATAAAGGCTACATGTTGGCAAAATAACAGACACATAGGTTGATGGAACCAAGCAGAGGCCAGAAAAAGACCCATACATGTACGATCAACAGATTTTCCACAAGCGCCAACAGAAATTTGATGTTAAAAGGATAGTTAATTGGATGTTCACAGGCCCCCCAAAATAAATAAAGGCCCTTGAGCTCACACCTTGAATTCATAAATGGATAAACCAAACATCCATACACTAGAATACCACTCAGCAATGGAAGGAATGACTACCAATTCACACATGAAGACTGATGAATCTCAGAAGCATAAAGTGAAAAAAGCCAGACTCCAAAGATTACAGACTGTATGATTCCATTTTAGGACATTCCAGAAAAAGTAAACTATGCAGACAGAAAACAGGTAGATGGCTGCCAAAGGCAGGGAGAGGTGACAGGGAGGGGGTTGATTGAAAGGTACAAAGGCAGAGGGTCTTGGAAGTGTTAAACGTCTTGATTGCAATGGTGGTAATACAATAAGTATTTGCCAAAACACAGAATGATACACCGAAGAGTTGATTTTACTGTGTACAAACTATTCCTTCACGATAATTTTACAAAGAATGTTAGCTTGTAGAATTTCCAAAGATGCCTTTTACCTCACTGAGAAATTTTTATCATGAATGGACACTGAATTTTGTCAATCTTATTTTCTCTCAATCTACTAAGAGGATCATATATTTGATCAAGAGAACCCAGACATAAAAGAGTACACACACTGAACCAAAGAACAGATTTAACTAATGGGAGGTATAGCAATCATACTTGTTGCCACTAGAGGTGGGAATGACTAGAAATGTACGCAAGGAAACATTCTGGTTTAATAGAAATACTGTATACATTGATCTTGATGATTACATAAGTGTATACATTTGTCAAAATTCATGAAGCTGTGAACTTGAGATTTATGCATGTTACTGCATGCAAATTATACCTCAATAACGTATTAGCATATAAAAGTGCTGGTCACAACCCACTGAAGTGATTTTTGAACCCACTGGCAGGTTGATAAACACTAGTTCACAGGACCTGTGGGGTTGGAAAAATGAGCCCATATATCTAACTTAAATGTCCTCCAAGCCTTGCAGAATTCCTCTTCTAATGTGGTCCATATATACAATGGAATATTACTCAGCCATCAGAAAGAACGATTACCCAACATTTGCAGCAACATGGACGGGACTGGAGGAGATTATGCTAAGTGAAATAAGTCAAGCAAAGACAATTATCAGATGGTTTCACTCATTTATGGAACATAAAGATAGCATGGAGATCGGTAGGAGAAGGAAGGGAAGAATGGGGGGGAGTAAACAGAAGGGGAATGAAGCATGAGAGACTATGGACTCTGGGAAACAAACTGAGGGCTTCAGAGGGGAGGGGGGTGGGGGAATGGGATAGGCCGGTGATGGGTATTAAGGAGGGCACGTATTGCATGGAGCACTGGGTGTTATACGCAAGTAATGAATCGTGGAACACGACATCAAAAACTAATGATGTACTGCATGGTCACTAACATAATAAAAAAATTTTAAAAAATTCCTCTTCTAAATACATTTCATAGAAATTTTTAGAGAACTGAATAAAAATTTCATATATGACCATTCTCCTTTTCACTCATTTAACATTACTGAACACCTACCACATGTTAGGCACTGAAAAGACTGAATAGATTTGGCAGTCAACAAATCCCTACTCTCTTGGAGCTTATATTCTCGTGGAAGAGATTCTGGCACTTCCAATTCAGCCCTTCGGGTAATTTCAGATCAGATTCACCCTTCCTAAGCCTCTCTTCTGTGTAATATCTGCTAAATGTCAAGGTTCTGAATGAAGTCTTACGTCACCACCCTCATGAGACTTCTCTGCTGTGTGGTCACCCAACCACTGTGACATGTCAAACCCTGGCTAAATACTGACTCTTTATTTATAAACACATGCTTTGTCTTCTAGGACAGGTCTGATAATTGGACTATTTCAGCACCCACTTGAGGTATTAAAACATAATTTTATGGAGCTTCTTTCCTGTGTGAATTCTCCGGGGAGGGCAAGTCTTTATCACCCTCGTCATCAGCATGCACTCGCTGATGAATTATAAGACTTGAGCTCCAACTGAAGCCCTTCCCACACTCCTCACATTTATATGGTTTTTCTCCAGTGTGGACCCTCTGATGGGCTTGAAGGTATGAGCTCCAACTGAAGACCTTCCCACACTCCTCACATTTGTACGGTTTCTCTCCAGTGTGGACCCTCTGGTGGGCTTGAAGATAGGATCTCTGTCTGAAGCGCTTACCACACACATCACACCGGTACGGCTTCTCTCCTGTGTGGACTCCACGATGAGCCAGAAAATTTGACGCCCGACAGAATCCTTTCCCACACTCCTCACATTGGTATGGTTTCTCCCCAGTATGGCACCTCTGGTGGGCTTGAAGCTGTGAACCCACACTGAAGCCCTTCCCACACTCTGCACACTGATATGGTTTCTCTCCCGTGTGGACTCTTTGATGCACTTGGAGACTGGAGAACTGACTGAAGGCCTTACCACACTTCTCGCATTTATACGGTTTCTCTCCAGTGTGGATTCTACAATGAACGTTAAGATCTGAACTCCGGCTGAAGCCCTTCCCACACGTTCCACATTTGTATGGTTTTTCTCCAGTGTGGCCTCTTTGATGAGCCAGAAGATTTGAGGCCTGACTGAAGCCTTTCCCACATTCCTCACATTTATAGGGTTTCTCTCCTGTATGGACTCTAAAATGAATGTTAAAATCTGAGCTACGACTGAAGCCCTTTCCACATGCATCACACTGATATGGTTTCTCACCAGTGTGGCCTCTCTGATGGTCCAGAAGATTTGAGGCCCGACAGAAGCCCTTCCCACACTCCTCACATTTGTAAGGTTTCTCTCCAGTGTGGCTTACCTGATGGGCCTGAAGGTGTGAACCTACACTGAAGCCTTTCCCACACTCTTCACATTTATAGGGTTTCTCTCCTGTGTGGATTCTACAATG
Source organism: Ursus maritimus (assembly GCF_017311325.1). Lineage (NCBI taxonomy): Eukaryota > Metazoa > Chordata > Mammalia > Carnivora > Ursidae > Ursus > Ursus maritimus. Next base: position 53,219,751 of record NW_024424341.1, on the reverse strand, counting down.
AATGTTAAGGTGTGAGCTGTAACTAAAGCCCTTGCCACATGCCTCACATTTGTATGGTTTCTCTCCAGTGTGGATTCGCTGATGAGCCTGTAGTCGCGAACGCCAACTGAAGCCCTTCCCACACTCTTCACATCTATAAGGTTTCTTTCCCATGTGGACTCTCTGGTGGACTTGAAGATATGAGCTCTGACTGAAGCTCAGCCCACACTCCTCACATTTAAAAGGTTTCTCTACTGTGTGGGCTATTAGAGGAGCTTGACAATGTGAGCTTTTCCTGGTGTTCTTCCCACACTCCTCGTATTTGCGTGGATTCTCTCCAGTGGGAACTCTCTGAGGATGGCGAAGACATGACCTCTGTCTGAAACCCTTACATGATGTATCATACTTGTCTGATTTCTCTCTGCTATGGACCCTCTGATGGGCTTGAAGGCTTGAAAGCCGACGGAAGGTGTTTTCACATTTTTCACATTTATAGGGCTTCTCTCCTACATGGGCTGTCTGGTTAGTCTGAAGACGACAGCGCTGAATGAAACCTTTCTCACGCTCCTCCCCCAGGTAGGGTTTTCCTCCCGTGTGGTCTCTGTGGTGAACTTGAAGATGTGAACTCTGATTAAAGCCTTTACCAAGCTCTTCATCTTTATAGAGGGCATCACCTCGTTTTTCCAACTGAGAGCCAGTTCCTTGAATACTGACCATGGAATCTTGGCACTGGGTTAACTCCTTTGTAACCTGTTGCCAGATTTGCGAACAGAACAGTTCTTCATGTGGCAGGTACTTTAATCCAATTTCCTGAAGAGTCTCCAGGTCATTTAGATTCTTGTCTCCTAAAAGAATAAAGAGAATTTAGAGATGAGGCATGTAAACACTTTGTTCGGAGATGTCAAGGCTATAAACTTAGGCCCAGGCCCTAAGGCTTATCTTGAACCAGGTGAAGGTTCCATTTTTTTTTAATCATCAAAAACCAAGAGGCAGTCCATCAAGCTTCCCATTCACTAAACATGAATGAGATCTATTTAAAATCGTATTAAGTTTTACATGTGAGAAACAGGTTAGAAATTTGGTGGCTACAGATCAGGAAAAATACTTCCTAGGGAGTCTTTACAAAGATGAAGCTGCACCTTACTAAAAGCCTTGTCTTCTGGGGCGCCTGGGTGGCGCAGTCGTTAAGCGTCTGCCTTTGGCTCAGGGCGTGATTCCAACGTTCTGGGATCGAGCCCCACATCGGCTCCTCTGCTGGGAGCCTGCTTCTTCCTCTCCCACTCCCCCTGCTTGTGTTCCCTCTCTTGCTGTGTCTGTCAAATAAATAAAATCTTAAAAAAAAAAAAAAAGCCTTGTCTTCTTTGCTACAGCACGCGTCTGATAAATAGTTTCCACATAATTCTGCCTATTGCACGCACATCAGACCAAATGCTCAGAATGTCTAGTTAAGACCCTTAAAGACAGATTATCAGAAGATGTCCCCAGGCAATGGTGAAAACCTCTGCTTGAAATTATTTCACTGGAAGTTTATTCCATGTTAGAAGCCTTGAAGCACTAGGTTGGTTGGAAAGACACATGTTTGGGAGAACATATCTCCTAATGGCTTAAAGTTCAGAATATAAGCAGAGAGTGGTCTTTCACCTCCTGCTGGGAAACATGCTTCAGGATGGCAATGGAGGAAGAGGTTTACAGTACAATACATTATTCCAAAACCTCATAGCAATAAAGTTCCTATCACCTCTGGGGGAAAAAGAAGAGTGAAAAATCAGAAGCTACTTTTTTTTTTTTTAATTTGACAGAGAGACAGCATTGAGAGAGGGAACATAAGCGGGGGGAGTGGGAGAGGAAGAAGCAGGCTCCCAGCAGAGGAGCTCGATGCGGGGCTTGATCCCAGGACCCTGGGATCACGCCCTGAGCCGAAGGAAGACGCTTAACGACTGAGCCACCCAGGCGCCCCAGAGCTAATCTTTTATACCACAGCAAGAACTCGTAAGGAGGAAACGAACAGGGCAGGGTACAGATTCTCCAAGTTAATACTGGTCAGGAAGAGTTATGTTCTCCTTGGAACGCTGTTCCACCAATGAGATATACAGCTTGCTCCCTGCTTCTTTTCAGATCTCTCTTCAAATAACACTTTATCAGGAGGCCTCTTTTCCCATCCAATATCCAGCAGTGAATTCTCCTACCCCTCGACACTCCTGACCATCTGCCTGGCATTCGCCTTACCCTGTTTTGCTTTTACACAGCACGTATCACATCTGACGTACTATATACATACATGCCCTTTATCTTTTTGTTTTATGTCTTCTCCCACCTGAATGCAGTACCCACAAGGACAAGCATTTATATCGTTCCCTGCTTTCTCACCGCTCCCAGAACACTATCTGACAGTGTTCAATAAATACATGCTGAACAGATACATAAGTCCGTTTGACAGCTTTGTTAAGAGTTTTGGTACAAAAGTAAAAGAGCTTTTTCAAGTAAGTTATCCAGAACAGTACTGGGGACTGGAAACAGCAATTCTGCTGGGAAGTTGAAAGGCTTCACCAGATGCTGGGCTAACCTTGGTGGATGTTGCTGATATGAAAATTATGCTGATCACAAAATCCTGGCAAGAATCACTTGAAAGGGAAAAAGGGGGGAAAAAAGCGTAAGGCATAAAAGTGGCCATGGGGCCTATGGATTGACTACCTCTGAAATTTTTGTACTCTGTGTATACAATTTTTCCTTTTTCACATAGGAGTCAATATTTAGAGCCTCAGAAATAATGTCTCTGAAAGCAGGCTGCCAAAGTGATGGATACAGAAACATGTTCTTGTATGGACAACACCAGTGTTCCAAGTTACAGGCTGGGACTCCACTGAGTCTGAAATAAGTTTAGTGGCTCATGACAAGCATTAACAGAACAGGACAACATTAGAGGCACTTTGGATAAAATGCCTGCTGGAACTATACACACAGAGAGATGACGGCAGATGATACTGTTTGGAAGACAGTCTTTGGAAGAGGTGGGTGGCTGCCGTGAGGAAAATCTTCGAAGGGAAAGACTAACTTGAAAGCTAGTTATTACCTGAGAATTCTTCTTTCTTGACAAAGTGTATTTATTTTCTTTAATAGGAGACCTGCCTAAAAAAGCGGCTATCAGAATCTTCATTCTAAGAAGTTGACAGTATGATTCGCCAAAGACTGCAGAAAAGCCACAGAGGGAAAAGGATATGCAACTTGGTTACAAGTGCAAAATTAAGCTGTCATTAGATGTGGGGGATTGTTTTTTTGAGAGAGAGAGAGAGAATGTGTGAGAGAGCCAGTGGGGGGGGGGGGCAGAGGGAGAGGAAGAATCTTAAGCAGGCTCCATGTTCAGTGAGGAGCGTGACATGGGGCTCGATCTCACAACCCTGAGATCACGACCTGAGCAGAAATCAAGAGTCGGATGCTTAACCAACTGAGCCACCCGGCGCCTCTAGATGTGATTTACACATACATATCTACATTTATCCAAAAGCACCTAATACATTAGGATTAGATTAGATAATCATGGGGACAGGGTGCAGTTCTAGACTATGCCTTCATCACACGTTTCTGCTTACCACCCATTTAGTATGTCCACAATGAATGAAAAAAAGTCCATGTAAACCATTATTATCTCGTTTATTCATCCAACAAGTATTTATAGCACGTCTGTCCTCGACCAAGTCTGTTCTATACACTGAAGATATAGCAATAAAGAAAACAGACTTTCTTCCCTCCTGATAATTATATTCTAGTGGGAATATAGGGAGATAAACAAAAATATATGTTAATATGGTGAGTGGTGATGAATGCCTAGACACCAAATTGGACAGGGTAAGGGAAAGGAGAATGGGGGAGGAAGGGGTCATGGACAGAGTGGTCATGGGAGGTCTTTCTTATGATATTTTCATGTGAGAAGAGACCTCAGTGAAGTGAGGAGGGGCCAAGAGGATGACAGAGAGAAAGGGCACTCCTGACAGAAGGAAGAACAAGTAGAGAGAGGGTGATGAGGCAGGGCCATGGGTGGCAGAGCAGAACGGCAAAACTGGATAGAAGAGACTGACATGGGGGCAAGTGACGGGTCACATGTGCGGAGGGATGGGGGAAGAATGAGGAGCAGGCAGCTGGGACATCAGAAGCCACTTTAAGCACTCGGCTTTGACTCTGAATCAGATTAAGAAGCTACCAGAGATTCAAGCAGAGGACAAGATCTGACAAACATACAGAAGAACCACGTGGAGTAGAGAATGACTGTAAAAGAGCAAAGGAGGGGAGGGAGAGCGGGAAAAACTGCTGTAGAATTCACAGGCCAGGCGCTGTTGTGGAGGCGACAGGAAGCATGGCCGACTCAGCCGCACGGCTCTCACCTGAGGGGCTGTGGCCCTGGGTTGCTGTCTTTATCATCCGAAACTTTTCTCCCCTCTCAAACTGGAGTATTACATCCGGGGTCAAGGGCTGACGCCCTGTCAAAAGGCAAGGATAAACATTCAGAATTACTAAAAATTACTAAAATTACTAAACTATTAAAAATGTGGTTCTCACCATATCATCTTTAGGACATCAAAATTAGTGATTTCCAAACTGCTAATTATGACCCATCAGAGGACTACATTTGATGCAAAAATCCAGGCTATGTAGACATTAAGTGTAAATTACTGGAAAAAAAAGGTCTGCTTTCTTCAGACTCTTTCCACAATTTCTCACACAATTTTCAGCAACAGGCTGTAGTTTTTGCAGCAATGTGCAGTTATTGCCAAGGGCTCTGATTAGTTTCTACCCTGTTTTATTTCATTAAAAATGCCGGTACCAGGGGCGCCGGGGTGGCTCAATCAATTAAGCATTCGACTCTTGATTTCAGCTCAGGTCATGATCTCAGGGTCATGAGATTGAGCCCTGCATCGGGCTCTGGGCTGGGCGTGAAGCCTGCTTGGGTTTCTCTCTCTCCCTCTCCCTCTGCTCCTTTCCTCATTTGCGTGTGCACACATGCGCTCTCACTCTCTCTCTGAAAAAAAAGAAAAAAATGCTGGTATGATGCCCTAAATGTGTGTCATGACCCACTCATCAGAGATGACCACAACTTGGCCAAAAATGTCTACACAGCAGTCATTGTGTCAATTTATGGCTCGTTTACAAAAACATACTTTGACAAGAGGAGAAAGACCAGAAAAATGCCAGCCATCCAGTGCAAGAGCTCCAAAGCCCCCCACAACCAAGGATACAATAAACACCGCAGGGGGCTCAAGTCCACAGGGCGCCTGTCCTCACCCACAGAAATCAGGTTCCTGAAGTTCTCCAGCATCACGTCTCCGTACAGCTTCCTCTGGGCGGGGTCCAGCAGCCCCAGCTCCTCCTCCGTGAAGACCACCGCCACGTCCTTGAATGTCACCGCCTCCTACAACACCAAGCACATGCGACCTCAATCTACACTAAAATACAAAGCAGCGGTCCTCTGGCACAGAAGAGGTTTTGAAAGGCCTGTTATTCTGTTTCATTGTTGTTGTTGTTTTTTTAATATTTTATTTATTTATTTGACAGAGATAGAGACAGCCAGCGAGAGAGGGAACACAAGCAGGGGGAGTGGGAGAGGAAGAAGCAGGCTCATAGCAGAAGAGCCTGATGTGGGGCTCGATCCCAGATCGCCAGGATCACGCCCTGAGCCGAAGGCAGACGCTTAACCGCTATGCCACCCAGGCGCCCCTGTTTCATTGTTTTCAAGAATGCATCTAATCATTGAGAAATGAGACAATGGTTTAAAATCTAGAAAGGAAGCCCAACTCACCTTGAACTTGGTCATTTTGTCCTCGTCCTTCTAGGGAAGGGCTGAGTCCTGAGAAGGCACAAAAGGGGAAGGAGAAAAAAAAAAAAGCCATCAGAGTCTGGCCAAGACTGTGCTTAACTGATACGGCTAACGTTGAGTCGCTAACCATATTTCATGTTTTACACCAAATAGCAATGGTGCCCTTTCTTCAGGGGGTTTGATGAGCACAGTGTGGGCTGGATTCCTGAGACCACTGATCCCTTCAGCCGAGAGCCCCAGCACAGTGAACAACCTGCCCAACCATACACGGTGCCCCTGACACAGTTCTCGTTGCTTTCAGGGTATGAATCTGGTTCTAGGGAACGTGGACGTCGAGAGTAAAGTGCCAGGCTGAGAGAGTAATCACTGGGGCCAAATGTTTTAGGACTGTGGTACTGCTACTTATCAGCTGTGAAATCTTTGACAAGTTATTAATGTCTCCGTGCCTCAATTCTTTCACCCGCAAAAATGGAGGGATTCACAATGCCCTATTTCATAGGACTGTTTTAAGAATTAAATCAGCAGGCGCAAAGCATACGGAACCCTTTCAGGGTATCTTATTTCTTTTTTTTTTTAAAGATTTTATTTATTCGTTCGACAGAGATAGAGACAGCCAGCGAGAGAGGGAACACAAGCAGGGGGAGTGGGAGAGGAAGAAGCAGGCTCCCAGCGGAGGAGCCTGATGTGGGGCTCGATCCCATAACGCCGGGATCACGCCCTGAGCCGAAGGTGGACGCTTAACCGCTGTGCCACCCAGGCGCCCCAGGGTATCTTATTTCTTCGTAGCTGTAGAAAAGTAGATAATATTCACTAACATGAAAACTGTCCTCATTACTAGTTTCTATCAATGGAGCTTTTAGAGGCTGTCGCTCTGTCGTATGAAAATCACCTTTAACCCTTGAAATGTAGTCTCTCGTCTGTCATACTTAATGGGATGTCTTTGCAATACATTTAAGATTACATGGATGACCTGTTTTCCTGTGTAAAATGAACATAAAATAAAATTTACCCTTTTAACCATTTTTAAGCGTACAGTTTATTAAGTCCATTCCTATTGCTGTGCAATCATCACCACCATCCATCTCCAGAACTTTTTCACCATCTCCAACTAAAACTCTATACCCATAAAACAACAGCTTCCCATCACCCCTCCCCTCAGCCCCCAGTAACCACTACTCTACTTTCTCTCTCTGTGAATTTGACTATACGGACAACTGGGGGCTTTTCTGGTTTCTTTACAGATGACTGTTTTTTAAAAGATATGAGACCTTGCCAAACCTACTCTGTTAACAGCAGGGCCTCGAAAAGACTCTTCATGAAGATGAAGAAAAATTAATGAAAACCTGTGACCCTGGAAGATTTATTTAACCCGTAGATGAGGTAATTATTGTCGTTATGTCATTCAAACTAACAAGCCACAGCAATCATAGCAAATGACTAAGAACAACAAAAACACCAGCGGGTGGCATCAACTGAGCACCGAGTACGTGTCAGGGACCTTGCGAAGCACCCAGCACACACTTGTTTCATGAAGGTACCGCCCACGTACCTGGGACGAAGCTACTGTCCCACAGGTCGTGTGACTTCGGTCCAATCGCCTACACCTCTGTGCCCATCCTCTGCTGTAACAAGGGAGATAAAAACGGAATTGCAGTCCGAGGATTATTGTGGGGGGAATAAATGAGCTAATCCATGCAATGCCCCTGGCACCATACCTGGCATTTTAGGAAGTTCTCAATCAATGACGATGAGGACTGTGGCTCCTATTTAACCGATGAAGAAGCTGAGGCTTGATGAGGTCATGACGCACGGTTAGAACTGGAATCCAGCTCTCACACCAGAACCGATATTCTAGATCTTGCTTCTCTGCTGCTTCTGAAGACCAAAGTACACAAATGGGACTCGAGGGTCTCACAGAGAGAGAAACGAGGGCTGAGAGCTAGGGGTGACAGACACGAAAACACGGACAGGGCTCTGAAGCCAAAGGATCTGCTGGAGGGAGAAGAGAACAGCGCTGTGAAGGGCGCAGGCTCTGGAATCGGACCACCAGTGTGAATACTGGCATCCCCAACTTGCTAATCCTTCGCATCTCAAAGCCCAAGCTAAAACTGGAGATAATAATAATGACAACAATAACATTACCAACCTCGGGGGAGGGCAGGAAGTCTAAGTGACTATACGTCAGACGTCTGGAACAGCGTCTGGCAGCTTAAATGTTCAATACAAGTTACTCATATGGCTGCTTTACATGGACAGCCAAGGAACCCCTTCCTCAGGAAGGCTGCAGCTGTGCACTGCCTGACAAGCAGAGCGTGGGCTAGATTCCAGAGACCAGGCCCCTTCCAGCCGAGCGCCCCTGGGCAGCCAACGACCCGCCCAACCCCACTGGTGGCCTGAGAACAAGTTCTCCTTGTCACTCTCAGGGTAGGATTCTGATTCTGCGGAGAGTGGAAACTGAACATACAATACTCAGGTTAAGAGGTTATTATTGGTTAATTGTTGGTTAATTTATTACTTATTAGTTAATGACTACTAGTTATTCCTCCGTCTTTAGATACAAGAACTCTAGTATAGAAAAGGGCAATGGAAAACTTCCCAATCTTGGCAGAAATACACTTTTGGGATCTGGGATTCATTTTGTTCTGACTCTGTTTGTCCAACAACTTCAGCTCAGTAAGAGTGTTCTGCAGGGGGAGCTCTCACTCACCCTCAGGGGGAGGGGGATAATTGGTAAATCGATCTTGTAAGGAACACATACTCAGCTTTACATCTCAAGCATCTGAAACAGTGCTTGTGACGGAAACTGCTCAAGAGACCCTCAGCAGTAAGTGGCAGTGTCTTGATGAATGAACCTACCACCAGGCAGAGGCATGTGGGAAGAGCAGACTAGTGGGTCGATTTCTTTGAGTTGTAAAAAAAAAATTTTTTTAGAGAGGGAGGGAGAGGAGGGTGGAGGGGCAGAGTTTGGAAAGGGAGAGAATCTTAAGCAGGCTCTACTCAAAGCACGGAGCCTGACCCAGGGCTCCATCTCACAACCCTGAGATCATGACCTGAGCCGAAATCTAGAGTTGGACACTTAAGCGACTGAGCCACCAGGCACCCCTGAGCTGTAAAATTTTGAGGCTGATCCCAGGTGGGAGGATTTGGAGAGCAGGGGTTTTATTTCCAAGCTTTTCCTCCAAGTCTTTCGCAATATTTGCAAGATCAAGGTCATCTTTGGAAGGAAAAGAGCCTCTGGATTTTTTTTTACCTAAGACTTTATTTATTTATTTTTGAGAGAGATACAGAGCACAGGTGGGAGGAGGCGGAGAGGGAGAGGGAGAGAGAGAATCCCAAGCGGACTCCACATCAAGCCCAAAGTGGGGCTCAATCCCAGGACCCTGAGCCAAAATCAAGAGTTGGACACTTAACCGACTGAGCCACCCAGGTGCCCCCTTTTCTTCTTTAAAGATTTATTTATTTGAGAGAGAGAGAGAGAGAGACAGCGCAAGTACTCTCCCCCGGGGAGACGGGCCGGGGGAGGGGGAAAGAGAGAAGAGCCTCTGGATTTTTAAAACTACCATCTCAGGAAGGTGATTTTTGCTTTTCTAAGTCAGTGCCTACGTGGACTCCTGTTACGAAATCCACACAACGTGTCCATCAAAATATTCAGAACAACAACTGCTCACTGTCTACATAATTAGCAATAGCAGGCTAACTTATAAATTCCTCGTTAACTACATGAGTTTATTAATTCATTGAATACTTATGGAAATCTCATTAAAAGATCCAACTGGGGCGCCGGGGTGGCTCAGTGGGTTAGCCACCTGTCTTCGACTCAGGTCATGATCCCGGGAGTCCCAGGATCGAGCCCCACACTGGGCTCTCTGCTCAATGAGGAGTCTGCTTCTCCCTCTCCCTCTGCCCCTCACCCTGTTCATGCTCTCTCGAGCTCTCGCTCTCTCTCAAATAAATAAAAAAAGATTTTTTTAAAGAGAGAAAGAGATACAATTACCCAGGCCCAACTTGCTCACAGTCTGGTGATTACAAGCTGCTACGTGCCCAAGTAGGGCATGGGGTCCTCTGGGTCCCCCAAGGCCCACAGGGCAGCTTCTACGGAAACGTGGCTTTAGCTGAGCTGTGGGGGATGACGGAGTTCTACTAGCCCAAGAGAAGCAGAATCGCTGGAAAACCTCAAGAGAATGAATGCTCTCAGGGGAGGGAATACAAACAAGAGGCAGGAACAGATAAGCAGGTGGGCGGGATTCAACCTATGGTGACGTCTGAGTCCCAGTTTTATCTGCAAGTCAGCAGGAAAGCCACAAGGGCCTTGAGGAAGGGAGGGTGACAAGATCCCTTTTGTTTCCTGTCTTGTTAATTTCTGCCATTCTCACTGGTGTGGAAGGGGCCAAGATGCCCTTCAGCAGACGAATGGATGAAGACGATGTGGTCCATATACACCACGGAATATTACTCAGCCATCAGAAAGGATGAATACTGACCATTTGCAGTGACCTGGATGGAACCGGAAGGGATTATGCTAAGTGAAATAAGTCAAGCAGAGAAAGACAATTATCATGTGGTTTCACTTACATGTGGAACATAAGGAATAGAGTGGAGGACATTAGGAGACGGAAGGAAAAATGAAGGGGGGGAAATCAGAGTGGGGAGATGAACCATGAGAGACTATGGACTCAGGGAAACAAATTGAGGGTTGGGGGGGATGGGTTACCCTGGTGATTGGCAAGTATTGCATGGAGCACTGGCTGTTATACGCAAACAATGAATCATGGAACACTACGTCAAAAACTAATGATGTACTGTATGGTGACTAACATAACATAATGAAAAATAAATAAATAAATAAATAAATAAATAAATAAATAATAAAGCCCTTTTCTGGCCAAAAAGACACCTCTTGTCTTGGAAACAGATTACTCTCTCAGCAGAGATTTGAGAGGGAAGTGGCTGGGGTCAGACAGGACTGTTAAGAGGGTGACATCAAGAATCACTTCCTTCTTGGAGAATGGGGAAGATGGTGGCAAGAGTAGGAGGACCCTGAGCTTGCCTCCGCCCACGAATACAACTGGATAACTATGCAATCATCCTAACTACCCCAGAAATCGACCTGAATACGACCTGAACAGACAGAAATCGGGACAGAACCAACTCCACAAGTAAAGGTAGAGAAGAGGCCCCACTGAAGAAGTCAGGAAGTGTGGAGCTTTGGTTTGGGAGAGAAACAGATCGTGGCCTCAGTGGTGAAGAGGGAGCTGGGGTTGTGGAGAAGTATGAGAGACAGATTAACACACAGGGAGCACAGGGGGAAAACGAATCCCCATAGCCACGGGCTCGGAAAGCAAGAGGGGCCACATTTTGTGAGTTCTTGCAACCAACAGGGCTGAAAGCCTTTAGTTTTAAAGGTCAGTGGGCCTGGCTCAGGCGGAGTCTGGAGACACTGGGGCTTTTCTTGGAGAAAAGGCAGGGCAAACCGCCTGTGGACACTGAGCGTGGAAGCAGCGATGTGAAGTGCGCCCGGGGCACACAGTTATCTGCTCATCTTGGGAGTGTGTTCCAGAGAGGCAGCATTTATGGAGACCCTCCTGGAACAAAGAACCGGCAGGTGCCACTGCCCTCCCCTGCCCCTCAGCATAAACACAGAGCCACCTGCAGGAACCCGCGCAGCACTGATACTGCTTACACCGAGCAGAGCACATGCTGCACACACAGGAGACACTCCCTAAAGCCCCAGGTGCTGAGGAACAGAGGACACGACATGGCAGAACACGACAGGACCTCTTCTTCACAAGGCTTTACCCTCCAGAAAAGGAGATGTCGCTGACTTTCCGAACACAAGAGAAGCAGGCAAAATGAGAAGACAGAGGAATCTGTCCCAAATGAAAGAAAAGGACAAGGTCACGGCCAGAGATCTCAGTGAAACAGATCTAACATGCCTGATAGAGAACTTAGAGTAATGGCCACAAAGATACTCGAGCTGAGAAAAGAGTGGAGGACATCAATAAGACCATTAACACAGAGATAAAAGAATAACAGAGATAAAGGGCTCAATAAAAGAAATGAGAAACACACCCAATGGAATGAATAGCAAGCTGGAAGAAGCAGGGGAACAAATTAATGACCTGGAAGACACAGTAATAGAAAGTAATCAAGCCGAACGAGAGAGAGAAAAAAGAATTCTGCAAACCAAGAATAGACTTAGGGAACTCAGTGACTCCATCAAACATAATTACATTCACATTGTAGGGATCCCAGAAGAAGAAGAGAGAAAGGGGGGCAGAAAAGTTATCTGAAGAAATAATAGCTGAAAACTTCCCTAATCTGGGAAGGAAACAGACCTCCAGATCTAGGAAGCACAGAGAGCCCCCAACAAAATCAACAAAAGCAGATCCATACCAAGACATATTGTAATTAAAATGTCAAAAACGTAACGAAAAAAAAATTTTTTTTTAAGCAGCAAGACTAAAGAAGACAGTTTCTGTAAGCACTTGGTAGGAACAAGGACTTGCGGAATGAGTGCTGTAATGAAGAGCTAACAGATTCATCATGTAGACCGGGGCCTTGTTATTTATCTCCTGAACCATTCATTCAACATGTAATTATCAGGAGCCTACTCGATGGCAGCCAAGGATCCGAGACATGAGAGACACAGCAGTGAATGAAGCAGGCAAGGACCGTGATCTCGTGCGGCTGATATTATAATGGGGGAGAAGGATAATAGCAAACTGATAATACAGTAAGAGGTACTTTTAAGAACAATAAGGCAGGGTCAGGGCGCCTGCATGGCTCAGTCGGTTAAGCATCCAACTTGATTTCAGTTCAGGTCATGATCTCAGGGTCATGAGACCAAGGCCCATGTTGGGCTGGGTGTACAGCCTGCTTGGGATTCTCTCTCTCCCTTTCCCTCTGCCCCTCCACTCCTGCACTCTCTCTCTCAAAAAAATTAAATAAAATAAAAAAATAACAATAAGCAGGGTAAAGAGATTAGAAGAATTGGAAGGAGGGGCTGTTGCAGAATAAGTTTTGGTCATGGAGGCTTCTTTCACATTTGAACAGAGAGACCTGAACCAAGGGAGAAACCGTCATGCAGGTATCTGGTATTGGAAGGATGTGAAATTCAGCCAGAGAGAAACAGAAAATATTTCCTGTTAAAAAGCCACAAGTCTATTCTACAAGTGCTTCCCAAATTTTAAATGTTCTATGAATCAACCGGGGACCCGGAAAAGGTACAGATACCTGTGTCTCATGCCTAGAAATTCTAAATCAGAAGATCAACGATGGAGACTAAGAACCTACATTTTTAACAATATCCCAGATGATGGTGATGCTGTTGGTTTCTGGGTCACTATGTGAGTCGCATCAGTCAAAACGACCCTCCAGATATTCTCAGACGGATATTCTCAGATATTCTTGTAACCGCAACAGACTGCCCTATTGCCCGAGAGCAAAAACATTAATGAAAGTAAATACACTGCAATCTTCTCTTTCTCTCTGGTTCTAAAAATGGGATTAGAATCAAGATTTGTTGGGATCAGAAAGAATACCAAGAGCAACTCTAAGCATCTAATTTTACCCACAAGGAAACCCAGGCTATTCAGAAAATACTCTCAATAATAGTTCCAGCACCTGAAAGTTCTAGCAACTGACTTAGAACCTACCATGGCATCATTTCCATGAATGCTGTACATGCACCGTCTTATTTGATCTTCACAAGTCTAGAGATTGAGACAATAATCATTCCCACTTTACAGGTAAAGGAAACGGAAAACAGAGAAGTAGCTCGGTTCATGATCAACCAGTGGCCAACAGAATTTGTGGCCAACAGAATTTGTGGCCAACAGATTTTCACCCAGAGCCTTAGGTACTAGGATCGTGGTTCTCAACTTGGATGGCACATTAGACTCACAAGGGAACTTTAGGGGGGAAAAAAAAAGGTTCAGGCCTCATCCACAACTAATCGAATCAGGTCTGTGGAGGTGGGCGGCTGACCTGTGCATTTCTACACCCCTCCTGCTACCCCAGGCCACAATCTCATTGTCCAGTCAGGACACTGCACGAGGCACTAATGAGCCCAGGCAATATGGCGCCCAGGCCCGAGCCCTTGTCCTATATGCAGTGGTTGTCAACACTTGTGCACATCTGTATTGTAAGGCCTGAAATTTCATGGGCTGCCTAGACATCTTTGAGCCCCACAGGGCCCAAAGGCCTAGCCATGAGTTCCTCTGCTCCAACCCTGGGGGAAAGGCTCCCCACCCAGCCACTTCCTCTACATATGAACCAGGATTTTAGATTCGACACTATTTGACATCTGTTATTCCAACCTCTCTGTGAATCTCCTGAATCACAAAGCCAGTCTGTCAACAAAGCCAGGTTTCTGAGAGCACTCGAGAGTCATAATTCCCCTGACCACTGAACCCAACCTGCCTCTTTTCACTAGTACCCAATACGGGTGTCTCCACCTAGTTACTTCCTGCCACTCTAGTCATAAAGGCATATCCCAGTTCCTCTCTCTGCTTCCTGACCCTGCCTGTGACAGGCTTCTTGCGGTCCTGTGTAGCAGGCTATGCCTCTCGTTTCAGGGGAACCATAAGTGTTAAAAACCTTCTTTCTCAGTGGTGTGAACCTCTCCATGTTGCCAGTTGACCACCTTTATAACTTAAGACCTGACAAAATTCGCCCTACCACATGGACCAGTTGCACCCTACTGTCTTCAACCTAACAGGCTTTTCCTCCCTGCCAGCCTATGAAATTATTCAGACAAGCTAATCACATCTTCCTTCAGGAACCAAGGGTCACTGCCCTTTCTTGTCCCTACAAAACCCACCTGCCATAGCCCCTGCTAGTTTACTCTATTCCTGGGTGCAACCCCCACATGGCCCTGCATAGCCTGTAGTGTCCTCCTCCCTCGGGGTGTGGGTAAGATGCTGCCAATCACACCTGCCCAGTGTCACGTGTCATGCGTTCAGCCATCTCACACCACTTAAGAGCAAGGATTCTCCTTCCTACACAGGGTGAACAGAGGTGATCAGAACAGCCTCAGAATCACCTGGAAAGCTAATAAAGAACACAATAGCCCAGACTCATTGATATAGTAAAACTCCTAGGTCTTTACAGTCCCTCTATTTTTTATCAAGTTCCCTAAAGTGAGTTTGGGATGACCAAAGTTTGAGAACCACCATGTTATTCTAGTCTGCCTCTCAAGGAGTTATCTGAAGTGCTGAACGACACCCAAAAAGTCAAGCGCAGGGTTGGACCTGGCACTCAGGCCTCCTGATTCCCAACTTCCTGCTTCTCTCCATTGTAAGATGCCCTTGGAGGCCTCAGGAGCAAGAGCGACTTGTAAATGCCCCTGGAGGCAAATCCCCAGAGTGAAAACAGAGCTTCCATTAAGACCAGTTCCATTCAACAGAAATAATGCAAGTTCCATAATGTAATTTAAACGTTTCTAGTAGCCACATTAAAAATTAGAAGCAGCAACAAACGAGCTCAATCTTCACAATATATTTTATTTAACCCAATATATCCAAAATATTACCAACTCAACCTGAAACCAACATAAGAATTACTGAGACAGTTTACATTCCCTATTTTCATACTAGCCTTTGAAATCCATTGTGTGTCTTAACACTTACAGCACATCCCAATGAGCACTAGCCATATACGTGCTCAATCGTCACATGTACCTGATGGCTACCATATTGGACAGTGACGACTTGAACCTTTTTAACGCAACAGAGACCAAATAACCATCCTCCAGGGACTCTCTAGGTTCAAAAGACAGGAAATTAGTGTTAGTTATAAGCTTAACCAATGGCTATTACAGAAACTATTCATTTTTGTTCGACCGAATGACAGAATTGAAGTAGTGAAAACAGCAGGCAGATGAAAAAGAGAACACCTTAAAATCCCCTTTTCCCCTTTCGATAACGTGTTGCATTTTTTCATGTTGCATAGCCACCTATCATAGGAAAAAGACGACTTTAGTCTGTAATACATGGAGGATTTACAACGTGCCAGCCACTATTGCAACCACTTTACACAGTATATCTCTTTTAACCTACACAAAAAACTTTAGGAGGTGGGTACTGAGAGCCCTATTTGGACAGGGAAGAAAACTGAGGCACACAGAAGTTAAATACTTTGCCAAGGTTATGCAGTCAGTGCTAGAGCTAGGTGTCAAACCTAGCCGCTCAAGTTCGATCCTGTTCTGCCCCCTGCTGACTATGCCACCGGGTCATTTATTCCATGGTCTCTGCCTGTCTCTTCATTTTTAAAAGGTGAATAATAGGGGCGCCTGCGTGGCTCAGTCGTTAAGTGTCTGCCTTCGGCTCAAGGCGTGATCCCAGAGTTCAGGGATCGAGCCCCACATCAGGCTCCTCCGCTGGGAGCCTGCTTCTTCCTCTCCCACTCCCCCTGCTTGTGTTCCCTCTCTCGCTGGCTGTCTCTCTCTCTGTCAAATAAATAAATAAAAAATCTTTTAAAAAAATAAATAAAAAATAAAAGGTGAATAATAATAGCATTGTTATGAAAAATAAGTGAGTTAGTACACGCAAAGCATTGGAACTTCTCCAAGTTGTTAGAGGTGCCCAACAAGTTAGCTATTCTAATCATCCCCATTATGCTCTCTGTGCAATAAGCAAAAAATGAAACATTAGCATCACCTTGTTTCTAAGGAAATTTGTTTTAGACCATGACATATTATGCATAATGGTACATCAACTTCCGAACACTCTGAAAAAGTTGGTGTATTTCATGCAGCCCACCACAAGTGAGATCTGAGACAAGGAATGTGAATATAGATTATCCTTCTATTTTGTTTCCTAATGCCAGGCTGGGTTCCCCTTTGGATCGCTACCTGAGTCCACTTACTCACTGAGTAACTCTTCTCTGCCAACCTCTAGCTTGCTGCTAGGCACTCTGAAAAGAATATGATGAGGTCCGGGAGACAGTGGTCCCTGCAGCCAACAAGAGAGAGGAAAAAAATCAAAGTTACGTGCCAGTGGCAAGAGCAACTCGAAAGGAGCAGACAATCCATCTTCTTCCCTAACTGCAACTCTTTCTAACTTTCTCCTATGAGTAACATTCTCCTCATTGCCAAGAGTGAAAACCTTAGAGTTGCTGTCAATATCTCTGTGATGGACTGACTTATGCCCCCCTAAAACTCTTATGTTGAAGTTTTAAACCCCAGCTCCTCAGATTGTGATTATCTTTGAAGATAGGGCATTTAAAGAGGTGATTAACTTAAAATGAGTTCTTTAGGGTGGGCCCTAAACCAATCTGACTGATGTCCTAGTAAGAGGAAATCTAGACACAGAGAAGGACAGGAGAAGCAGGCACTTAGAGGAAAGGCCATGTGAGGACACAGCCATCTGTAAGACAAGGAGGGAGGCCTCAGAAGAAACCAAACCTGCCAACACCCTGATCTTTGACTTTTAGCTCCAGAACTGTGACAAAATAAATTTCTGTTGTTTAAGCCACCCAGTCTAAGGTATTTTGTTATACCAGACTTGACGTATTAATACAATCTTCCTTCCATTGGTCTTCATATATAAATAATTTGTGATAGTTTTTCAGTCCCACTGACTCAACATCTGGTTTTGCTTTAAAATACTCAAGGAGAGTGGCGCCTGGGTGGCTCAGTCAGTTAAGTGTCCGACTCTTGGTTTCTGCTCAGGTCATGATCTCAGGGTCCTGGGATCGATTCCCGTGTCAGGCTCTGCACTTAGCCAGTGTCTGCTGGAGATTCTCTCTCTCCCTCTGCTCCTCCCCTTGTTCTCTCTCTTTCTCTCTCTAAAATAAATAAATAAAATATTTAAAAATACTCAAGGAGGAAAAAAATATGTGTGTGGAGAGCAGAGAAGCAACAAAATTAGCAAGGATTGACTCAAGGTGATTGTTACATAGGAGTTCATTACATTATACTTTGG
>NW_024424341.1:53172749-53198806 GCF_017311325.1 Ursus maritimus | reverse complement strand
AATGACAGAATTGAAGTAGTGAAAACAGCAGGCAGATGAAAAAGAGAACACCTTAAAATCCCCTTTTCCCCTTTCGATAACGTGTTGCATTTTTTCATGTTGCATAGCCACCTATCATAGGAAAAAGACGACTTTAGTCTGTAATACATGGAGGATTTACAACGTGCCAGCCACTATTGCAACCACTTTACACAGTATATCTCTTTTAACCTACACAAAAAACTTTAGGAGGTGGGTACTGAGAGCCCTATTTGGACAGGGAAGAAAACTGAGGCACACAGAAGTTAAATACTTTGCCAAGGTTATGCAGTCAGTGCTAGAGCTAGGTGTCAAACCTAGCCGCTCAAGTTCGATCCTGTTCTGCCCCCTGCTGACTATGCCACCGGGTCATTTATTCCATGGTCTCTGCCTGTCTCTTCATTTTTAAAAGGTGAATAATAGGGGCGCCTGCGTGGCTCAGTCGTTAAGTGTCTGCCTTCGGCTCAAGGCGTGATCCCAGAGTTCAGGGATCGAGCCCCACATCAGGCTCCTCCGCTGGGAGCCTGCTTCTTCCTCTCCCACTCCCCCTGCTTGTGTTCCCTCTCTCGCTGGCTGTCTCTCTCTCTGTCAAATAAATAAATAAAAAATCTTTTAAAAAAATAAATAAAAAATAAAAGGTGAATAATAATAGCATTGTTATGAAAAATAAGTGAGTTAGTACACGCAAAGCATTGGAACTTCTCCAAGTTGTTAGAGGTGCCCAACAAGTTAGCTATTCTAATCATCCCCATTATGCTCTCTGTGCAATAAGCAAAAAATGAAACATTAGCATCACCTTGTTTCTAAGGAAATTTGTTTTAGACCATGACATATTATGCATAATGGTACATCAACTTCCGAACACTCTGAAAAAGTTGGTGTATTTCATGCAGCCCACCACAAGTGAGATCTGAGACAAGGAATGTGAATATAGATTATCCTTCTATTTTGTTTCCTAATGCCAGGCTGGGTTCCCCTTTGGATCGCTACCTGAGTCCACTTACTCACTGAGTAACTCTTCTCTGCCAACCTCTAGCTTGCTGCTAGGCACTCTGAAAAGAATATGATGAGGTCCGGGAGACAGTGGTCCCTGCAGCCAACAAGAGAGAGGAAAAAAATCAAAGTTACGTGCCAGTGGCAAGAGCAACTCGAAAGGAGCAGACAATCCATCTTCTTCCCTAACTGCAACTCTTTCTAACTTTCTCCTATGAGTAACATTCTCCTCATTGCCAAGAGTGAAAACCTTAGAGTTGCTGTCAATATCTCTGTGATGGACTGACTTATGCCCCCCTAAAACTCTTATGTTGAAGTTTTAAACCCCAGCTCCTCAGATTGTGATTATCTTTGAAGATAGGGCATTTAAAGAGGTGATTAACTTAAAATGAGTTCTTTAGGGTGGGCCCTAAACCAATCTGACTGATGTCCTAGTAAGAGGAAATCTAGACACAGAGAAGGACAGGAGAAGCAGGCACTTAGAGGAAAGGCCATGTGAGGACACAGCCATCTGTAAGACAAGGAGGGAGGCCTCAGAAGAAACCAAACCTGCCAACACCCTGATCTTTGACTTTTAGCTCCAGAACTGTGACAAAATAAATTTCTGTTGTTTAAGCCACCCAGTCTAAGGTATTTTGTTATACCAGACTTGACGTATTAATACAATCTTCCTTCCATTGGTCTTCATATATAAATAATTTGTGATAGTTTTTCAGTCCCACTGACTCAACATCTGGTTTTGCTTTAAAATACTCAAGGAGAGTGGCGCCTGGGTGGCTCAGTCAGTTAAGTGTCCGACTCTTGGTTTCTGCTCAGGTCATGATCTCAGGGTCCTGGGATCGATTCCCGTGTCAGGCTCTGCACTTAGCCAGTGTCTGCTGGAGATTCTCTCTCTCCCTCTGCTCCTCCCCTTGTTCTCTCTCTTTCTCTCTCTAAAATAAATAAATAAAATATTTAAAAATACTCAAGGAGGAAAAAAATATGTGTGTGGAGAGCAGAGAAGCAACAAAATTAGCAAGGATTGACTCAAGGTGATTGTTACATAGGAGTTCATTACATTATACTTTGGGTATGCTTGGAAATTTCCATAGCAGAGTTAAGGGAGTAATTACGAATACTGGGATAACAATTTCATAAAATAAATAAACACATTTAAAAATCACTAAGCAGAAATGCACTAAAACATTAAAAAAATTGTCTACACTCGTATTAGGAGTTATTCTTAATACTTTTCTTTATATATTTTTATATTTTCTGAATTCTCTACAATGAGTGTGCATATCTTCCATAATGAGAACATGCATTATAAATATTGCCTGAAATAAAATTAAATGAGAATGCTTCCAAAATTTTATAAAGAAGTCCAGACTCACGAATTCTGCTTTCAAAATACGGTACAATAAAATTCCAGCCTACCTCCATAACTTGATCCCAAATGACTCCCCGGCAGCCAGTTTCCTATGGTTAAATATTTATATAGCTTATTTTTCTATTTTGTTTCCTAATTCCAATTTGGGACTTCAAACTTTGGGACCAAGGATATCCACATACATAAGGAACACACACCCTGGATTCAAATCCACTTCACCCACTAGCAGTGTGACACAGGATAAGTTAACTTAGGCTCCTCTGTGAAATAGAGACAGTAACAGTATTCACCTCATAGGGCTTTGTGAAGACTACATGTGTTAATTTTTATTAAGCCCTCAGGACGACGCTTAGCACTCAAGGTGTAACCACTATGACTATCACTCATGTCCTGTACGTGTTCTACGTATTCTCCCAATTATTTAACAGTTGCTAATGAATGAAATACCTTCTACCACGGCAGAAAAGGAAGAGGAAAGCTAAGTACGGTCACAGTGGGGTTCTGCTGCGAGGAGCCCTCTTTCAGAAGTTAGGACAGCAGAAAGAAAGGCAAGAAAGGCGGCTGAGATACTACAGTCTGGTCTGTGGCCCTGGAAAAACCCCAGAAGATATTTGTGGATGGCGCTCCCTTTCTAAAAAACGAGTCAGAAGTAGTCCGGGCACAGCCTCCTTTCCTTCCTGGATAAGAGGAGCCAGTGGCACTTGGAAGCTTCCAGGAAGGTAACTTTTCTGATTATTATTATGGTGTTCATAGTCACAGCTAACACCCTGCCACACGTCCGAACTGCTCCCAACATTTCACTTGTACTATATACCATGAATTCTCAAGAGAAATGTGTAAGGTAGGTAATATCCCCGTTTCCAGAAAAGGAAACGGAGGCATAGAAAGACTAAGTTCTAGGAAGTGACAGAGCGTGTGGAAAGTCAGGGGAAAGCGAACTGGGCAGCGGGGAGCCCGGAGACCCTCGAACCCTGCGGAGCCTGGTCCGCCTCCAAGCCAGAGACCCGCGAACCGCTCCAAACGCAGAGGCTCGGGCGAGGGGAAGGCAAGCGGCCACCCCCGTCCCTTAACGTCGCTCTCTGCCACTGGCCGAGCCTTTTCCTCCCTGTGACCCAGAGCCCGGCTGATCCCACGACCAGGCCAAAAACTTAAAAAGAGGTCGCGAGGTCCCGGAGATTACTCACCTCCCGGAGAGAAACGAAGGCCGCGATCTTCACCTCCCGCAGCGGAAATACCTCCCACTACGCGGAGCTCCTGGACTACATTTCCCAGCATTCCCGAGAGGAATCCGAGCCGCTATCCCGCCCCCGCGTGAGGCGGAAAGCCGGCTCGTACACCTACGGCCTGAATCCAATTTCTCGGAGTCCACGAAAGGAGAGGGCTTCGCATTCTGGCCCTCCGGTAGCCGAAATGCCTCCGAACACGCAGAGCACTGTATTATACTCTCCCATTTCTCCAGCGGAGCAAATAGTTTTGCGCTTTCCTGGAGCGGAAGTGTCCCAATCCCAGAAAGCGTCTGGACTACACATCCCAGAATCCTCTGAAGGACTGAGCTTCCCGCCTACCTGAAATTTCTCTTTTGAATTAGCAGGTGGAGTCCAAATAAGCCCTCGGGTGCTGTGGAACTGGGCTTACCTTTTTTTCTCGCTCCCTTTCACACATGACATAGTTGGAAGTAGGAAAAACAAAAGGAAAAATTAGAAAGGCTGTTATGTGTTAGGTAACAATAGAGATCATAAAAGGACCACGCTGAGCTGCCCTGAACAAGCTGCCTCTATTACATGGGCCTGGATTCACCTGTGACCAAGAACCCATTCAAAAGGAGATGCAACCAGGGACGCCTGGGTGGCTCAGTCGGCTGAGCGACCGACTCTTGGTTAGGACTCAGGTCATGGTCTCAGGGTCTTGGTATCAGGCCCTGAGCTCAGCGTGGAGTATGCTTAAGGCTCTCTTCCTCTCCCTCTCCCTCTTCCCCTGCTCACGCACTCTCTCTAAAAAAATTTTAAAAATATTAACAAAAGGGAGGAGATGCAACCATCCAGCAGGATATAAAACAGAAGGAGAAAAATTTTCTGCTTTTCCTTCACTTTAGTTTTTTTTTTTTTTTTTGCATTGGCAGGGAATTGGAGAAAATGTAGTATAGAATAGGGTCCACCCTATACAATATCTTTTTTAAAAATTGTGAGGGGCACCTGGGTGGCTCAGTCAGTTAAGCATCTGCCTTCAGCTCAGGTCATGCTCTCAGGATCCTAGGATCAAGCCCCACCTCAGGTTCCCTACTCAGCCGGGCGTCTGATTCTCCCTCCCCCTCTGATGCTCCCCCCATGTTGCTAATCTTTGTTTTCTCCTTTTTTCAACTTTGGACTTAATTTGTTCTTCCTTTTCTAGGTCCTTCAGGTGTGAAGTTAGGTTGTGTGAGATCTTTTTATTTTCTTAATCTAGAGGTTTGTTGCTATAAGCTTCTCTCTACACTGCTTTTGTAGCATCCCATAGGTTTTGGTATGTTGTGTTTCTATTTTCACTTGTTTCAAGATATATTTTGATTTCCCTTTTGATTTCTTCTTTGACCCACTGGTTGTTCAAGAGTATGTTTAATTTCCACATATTTGTAGGTCTTCCAGCTTTCCACCTTTTACTGTTTTCTAGTTTCATACTATTGTGGTCAGAAGAGATACTTGATATGATTTCACTTTTATTAAACTTACTAAGACTTATTTTGTGGTCTATCATATGAACTATTTTGGAGGATGTTCTGCATGTGCCTAAGAAGAATGTGTATTCTGCTAAAGTTGGATGGAATGTTCTATTTATAACTGCTAAGTCCATTTGGTCTAAAATATGATTCAAATCCAACATTTCCTTGTTGATATTTTGTCGGGATAATCTATCCATTGTTGAAAGTGGAATATGGATATCCCCTACTATTATTGCATTGTTACCTATATCTCTCTCCAGATTTGTATTTGCCTAATACAGTTAGGTGCTCCAATATTTGGTGTGTGTATATTTATGATTATGATGTCTTCTTGATGAATTGACTCCCTTTTCATTATATAATGACTGTATTTATCTCTTGTTCCCATTTTGGCTTAAAGTCCATTTCGTCTGATATAAGTATAGCTACCCCTGCTCTTTCGGTTTCCACTTGCATGGAATACCTTTTTCCAGCCATTCATTTTGATCCTATGTGTATCCTTAAAGCTGAAGTGAGTCTCCTACACAGCATGTTGTTTGGTGATTTAAAAAAAAAAATCCGTCTGGCCTCGCTAGGCCTTCTGATTGGATAATTCAATCCATTTACATTTAGAGTAATTGTTGATAGGATAAGGACTTACGCCATTTTATTTTTTCTGGCTACTTTGTAGTAGGCTATTCCTTTCTTCCTCTCTTGCTACCTTCTTTCAAGAGTTGGTGATCTTCTGTAGTGCTATGTTCTGATTCCTTTCTCATTATCTTTTGCCAATCAGCTATAGACTTTTGCTTTGTGGTTACTATTAGGCTTACATAAAACATCTTAGAACAGTTTATCTTAAGCCGATAACAACTTAACTTTGACATTTTAATGTCACAATTTACCTCTTATATTTTGTATTCATTAACAAATTATAGTAGCTACAGTTGTTTTATGCTCTTGTCCTTTAACCTTTATACTATAGTTGAGGGGTTAACGCACCACCATGCGAAGATATTAGAGGATTCTGAATTGGACTATACATTTACTTTTGCCAATATGTTGTGTATTTTCATATGTTACTAGTAGCATCATTTTATTTCAGCTTGAAGAACTCTTTTTAGCATTTTGTAAGGCAGGTCTAGTGGTGATGAATTCCTTCAGTCTGTTTGTCTGGAAAAGTCTTTATTTCACTTTCATTCTGAAGGATATCCTTGTCAGATAAAGTATTCTTGGTTGGCAGGGTTTTTCTTTCAGCCTATCACAGAAGTAAAATGCTTCTTTATCCCTTCATAGCAAGGATGCACAATAAACACGATTTATGATTATTAATGTTGACCTTGATCATCCAGATGAGGTAGGGTTTGTCAGGTTTCTCCATTTTAAGTTTCTCTTCTTTCCCCTTTCCATATTGTACTCTTTGGAAGGGAAGTCACTGTGCACCCCAAACTGAGAAAAGGGGGAGTTATGCTCACCCCCTGTGGGCAGAGTAGCTACATAATTTTTTTGTGAATATTTCAGTTTTTAAAAATTGATTATTTAAATTCAACTTAGTTAACATAGAGTGTATTATTAGTTTCAGGGGTAGAATTTAGGATTCATCAGTTGCATATAACACCCACTGCTCATTACATCAAGTGCCCTCCTTGATGTCCATCACCCACTTATTCCATCCCCCATCGACCTCCCCTCCAGCAACCCTCAGTTTGTTTCCTATAGTTAAGAGTCTCTTATGGTTTGCCTCTCTGTTTTTATCTTATTTTTTCCTTCCCTTCCCTTATGTTCTTCTGTTTTGTTTCTTAAATTCCACATGAGTAAAATCATGTGGTATTTTTTTTCTCTGACTGACTTATTTTGCTTAGCATAATACCCTCTAGTTCCATCCACATAATGGCAAATGGCAAGAGTTCATTCTTTTTGATAGCTGAGTAATATTCCATTGTATATGTATACCACATCTTCTTTATCCATTCATCTGTCGATGGACATCTCAACTCTTTCCATATTTTGGCTATTGTGGACATTGCTGCTATAAACATTGGGGTGCATGTGCCCCTTCAAATCACTATTTTTTTATCCTTTGGATAAATAGTAGCACAATTGCTGGGTCATACAGTAGTTCTATTTTTCACTTTCTGAGGACGCTCCATACTTTTTCCCAGAGTGGCTGTAGCAGTTTGCATTCCCACCAACAGTGTAAGAGGGTTCCCCTTTCTCTGCATCCTCTCCAACGGCTATTGTTTCCTGTGTTGTTAATTTTAGCCATTCTGACATGTGTGAGGTGGCATCTCACTGTAGTTTTGATTTGTATTTCCCTGATGATGAGTGATGTTGAGCATTTTTTCATGTGTCTGTTAGCAATTTGTATGTCTTCTTTGAAGAAATGTCTGTTCGTGTCTTCTGCCCATTTCATGAGTCGATTATTTGTATTTTGGGTGTTGAGTTTGGTAAGTTCTTTATAGATACTAACCCTTTATCTGATATGTCATTTGCAAATATCTTCTCCCATTCTGTGGTTTACCTTTTAGTTTAGGTTTGTTGTGCAAAAGCTTTTTATCCTGATAAAGTCCCAGTAGTTCATTTTTGCTTTGTTTCTCTTGCCTCTGGAGACATGTCTAGCAAGAAATTGCTGCAGCCACAAAGAGGCTGCTGCCTGTGATCTCCTCTAGGATTTTGATAGATTCTTGTCTCACATTTAGGTCTTTCAACCATTTTGAATTTATTTTTGTGATGGTGTAAGAAAGTGGTCCAGTTTCATCCTTTTGAATGTGGCTGTCCAATTTTCCCAACACCATTTGTTGAAGAGACTTTTAGGAATACTTCATTTTTTTAGTGCTAGTTTAGTCTTGTTTTTTACTTTCAGTTTCTAATTTTGTACTTATCTATTTCTCCTTTCAATTTTGATCTGTTTTGTTTCATATATCTTGTAGCTATGTTGTTAAATAAAACACATTTGGCATCATTAGGTCTTCTTAGTGAATTGATCCTCTATAAGTGTGTAATATTCAACTTTATCCCTACTAATTTTCCTCATTCTAGATTGTAAGCATATCATTTATATTTTTTATTGTGGTAAGATATATGTAACATAAAATTTACTATTTACCCATTTTTTAATTTTTGAGAGAGAGAGAGAGCAGGGGGTAGGGGCAGAAGGAGAGGGAGAAAGAGAATGTTAAACAGACTCCACACTCAGTCCAGAACCCAATGCGGGGCTCAATCTCATGACCCTGAGATCATGACCTGAACCTAAATCAAGAGTGGGACACTTAACCAACTGAACCACCCAGGCGTCCCTACTATTTACCCATTTTTAAGTGCAAAATTCAGTAGCATTAAGTATATTCATGCTGTTGTGCAATCAGCACTACTATTGATCTTCAAATTTTTCATCTTCTCATACTAAAATCTGTACCCATTAAACAATAACTTCCCATCCTTCCTCCCCCCAGGCTGTGGTAAGCACTGTACATTCTGTACCTCTTTGACTATTTTAAGTACCTCATATAAGTGGACTCATGCAACATTTGCCCTTTTGTGTCTGGCTTATTTCATTTAGCATAATGACTTCAAGATTCATCCATATTTTAGCATATGTCAGAATTTCATTCCTTTTTAAGGCTGAATAATATTCTATTGTATGTATTTATCACAATTTGTTTATACATTCATCCACTGATGGACATTTGGGTTATTTCCACCTTTATGGGCTACTGTGAATAATGCTGCTATGAACATTGGTGTACAAATATCTGTTTGAGTCTCTGCTTTCAAGTCTTTTATTTATATACCTAGAAGTGGAATTCATTAATCTATGTTTAATTTTTTGAGGAATTGCCATACTGTTTTCCACAGAAGCAGTACCATTTTACATTCCAACATGCACAAGAGTTCCAATTTTCCACACTCATGCCAACACTTTTATCAGCTATCTTCTGATTCATGTCACCATGTGCACATTTTTTATCATTTTATTTTCAGTTTCTCTATATCATTATCTTTAAAGTGATTTTCCTGAAGACAGCATATAGTTGGATCATGTTTTTATAAACAATATGACATTGTCTTTACTCAGTGTGTTTAGACTTTATATTTAATTACTGATATGGTTTGATTTAGGTTACCATTTTGTCACTTTCTGTTTGTCTTTTTCTGTTCCTATGTTTCACATTTTCTGCCTTCTTTTGGATTGTTTGTATGTTTTTGAGTATTCCTTATAAATTTATATATTGTCTTTTAAGCTTTATTATTTTGGTTTGGTCTTTTTGTTCTCTGTTTGCTTGTTTTAGTGTTGATCTGGGAAACTTTATATGTATATATTTATATATATATACATATATGTAACTTTTTGTGGACCATTTTGAGTTAATACTTTATGACTTAACATAAAACACAAAAGCCTTGGGAGACCCAGAGTTGCCACAGAGGCACTTGAATTAGCTTTAGCAGAAGAGAAATGGAGGAGCCATAGAACATTAAGGATGAATTCAGGAAGACCCAAGACCATTGAGAACTTGCCTGCTCTCGACACTATTTTCCAAGGAGAGGTTGCTATGGTGACAGACTATGGAGGTTTTATCAAAATCCCATGCTGCCAGAAGCAAGCTCTGGGCCATTAAACTCACATGTCATCCTGTCACATGGAAAAGCCCTCTGAAATAGATGTCAGAGACAAAGTGTGGGTGAAGCTTATTGGCTGAGCAATGAAAAATGATAGGATAAAAGTATCCCTCTCTGTGAAAGTCATCAACCAAGGGACTAGGAAAGACCTCACCCCAACAATGTTATAGGGGCTAGGAAAGACCTTGACTCCAACAATGTTATCACTGAGCAAGAAGAGAGGTGGAGGGATGCTTGGATGGCTCAGTCAGTTAAATGTCTGCCTTCAGCTCAGCTCATGATCCCAGAGTCCTAGGATCGAGTCCCACATCAGGTTCCTTGCTCAGCAGGGAGCCTGCTTCTCACTCTGCCTGCTACTCATCCTGCTTGTGCTCTCTCTCTCTGACAAATACATACATACATACATACACAATATCTTTAAAAAGAAGAAGAAGAAGAGACATGGAGGCAGTCCTTCCAGGATTACACTGGACATAAGATCACCCTCGAGGCTGTCCTGAACACTACCTGCAAGAAGTGTGGCTGTAAAGGCCACTTTGCAAAGGATTACTTTATGCAACAGGGAGACACCAAATATTCTCTGATACCTTATGAGGAAGAGGAGAAGGAAGAGGCAAAGTCAACAGAGTTTGAGAAGTCTGACCCCATGAGGAACTCCTCTAAAAAAAAGAAGGAAAAGAAGAAAAAGAAACATGGAGACAGGAAGTCATCTGACCCTGACAGCTCAGACTATGAGATTGACACAGGCAAGAGGGAAAGATACACATCAAAAGACAGCAAGGCATCGGAGAAGGAGGAGGAGGGAAAGAGGAGGAGGAGGGGAGTGGGAGGGGAGGAGGTACACAAGGAGTGGGAGTGAGAGTAGAGGGGGTGGTTGCGAGAAGGAAGAACCAGGAGCCTTGTACCTTGAAGCCCTGGCTCCCACCCCCACTGACTTCTTGCCCATGGGAGATGTCTTCCCCTCATGCAGCAGGCAGGTTTGGGAGTCAGAAGTCAAAAGCGTCTGCCTGAATGAGTTTTTGTTAACTTATCATTTCTGGTCCCTTTGCAAGTGACCCCTGCAGCTCACCCATTCATTCACTCAATTGCCTTCATTCAGCAGGAGGTCCTATTACCCTCTCCAGCTGCCACTGGCAGAGCCAGATCCCTGCACAGGAGTCCAGGCTATAGCCACAGGTACTGCTGTGGAGGTAAGTCTGGCTGTAGTTGGAGGACAGAGCGATTGTCCTCTCCCTGTTGGGTCTGCTCTGGGCTGACTGGTGAGTGATCTCTGCAGTTTAAATCACAGGGGCCAAGGGAGACCAGAAGGATAAGGGAGAATATGGTAAGAAATGGTGCTCACTTTTTCCATTTCCCCTAACATGATCCTAGCATGCTACAAGTGACAGCCAGAAAACGATTGTTTGCAGTAACCAAGCTTGTGTATGACATTCTGCCAGACCACTGAACCAGATAGCTCAAGCCATGATCACTGCTTTACTTTGTATTTACTACCGTGTGAGTCAATTGGTTCCACTTCAGGTCTCTGCTTAAATTCCTGGCACTAAAACAATACAAAAACAAACAACAAGAACAAAAACCTGGAAGCCTTACAACTATCCAAGTCCTTTTGTCATCCCCCTTTATGTTAGAGTGGTCATATATATTATATGTACATACATTGAAAAACCACAACAGACAACATTATGATTTTTTTATTCAACCATCATGCATATGTTAAAGAACTTAAAGGGGGAAATACTGTATTATATTTACTTAAATATTTACCATTTCTGTTGCTTCCTGAGATTTTTCATTTGGTATCATTTCTCAACATTTCCTTAAGAGTAGGTCTGCTGGTGATGAATTCTCTTAGTTTTCCTTCATCTGAAAATGTCTATTTTGTGTTCACTTTTGAGTTTTTTTCCTGGATTGACAATTCATTTCTTTCAGCACATTTAAGATGTTGTTCCACTGTCTTCTCACATACATGGTTTCTAATCCGAAATATGCAGTGATGTGAAACATTGTTCTCCTATTTACAATGTATAATTTTTTCTACGTGCTTTAAAGCATTTTAAAAATTAACCTTTGTCCTTTTATAGTTTAACTATGATAAGTCTGATAATTTTGATTTTAACATGTTTGGGTTTTATTGAGCTTTTTGAATCTGAAAAATGTCTTTTACCAAATTGGAGTTTTCAACTATTATTTCTCCAGAATTTCTTATTCCTCTTTCTACTCTCTTTCTGGAATTCCAATGACATGACATAAATATTAGGCTTTTTGATATTGGCTCAGAGGTCACTGAGGCTCAGCAGTATTTTCTAATTTTTCTTTCCCTACTTCAGACTGGATACTTTCTACTGATCACTTTTTTTTTCAAAGATTTTATTTATTTATTCGACAGAGATAGAGACAGCCAGCGAGAGAGGGAACACAAGCAGGGGGAGTGGGAGAGGAAGAAGCAGGCTCATAGCAGAAGAGCCTGATGTGGGGCTCGATCCCAGATCGCCAGGATCACGCCCTGAGCCGAAGGCAGACGCCCAACCACTGTGCCACCCAGGCGCCCCTCTACTGATCACTTTTAAAGTTTACTGAGCTGCCTTTACCATCTCTACTCTGCTTTTATGCCCCTTTGTTGAATTTTTAAATTTTAGTTATTGTATTTTAAAGTTCTAAAACTTCAATTTGGTTGTTTTTATAGTTTCTATTTCCCTCCAGAGAACTTTTATATTTCCATTCATTTCAAGAGTGTTTACCTATACTTCATGGAGAATGGTTACAATATCTGCTTTATATTGTAACAAAATAATTTTTGCCTTGTAATTCAAACTTCTGAAATATTTAGGGGTTGACATCCCAGGGTTGTCTTTTCCCTTGAAGTTGGTTAGTTATTTCTGGGTCCTGTGTATCAAGTAATTGTGGACTGTATCCTGGACATTTTTAATATAACATTTTGAGACTGTGGCTCCTATTAAAATCTCTGGAGCATATTGATTTTTTGTTTTAGTGGGCAATCAACTGGGTTAGGTTCAGATCATAAATTATGCCTCACTTTCTGTATGTGTTGGTTCCAAAACCTTGGATATATTGTTTGGGTCTGTCATCCATTGAGCCATTCAGAAATTAGAGTTCTTCTTTTTTTTAAGATTTTATTTATTTATTTATTTATTTATTTATTTATTTGAGAGAGAGCACAAGCAGGGGGAGGGGCTGAGGGACCGGGAGAGGAATAAGCAGACTCCCTGCTGAACCTGGAGCCCAATGCCAGGCTCCATCCCAGGACCCTGAGATTATGACTATGAGCTGTAATCAGATGCTTAACTGACTAAGCTACCCATGCACCCCAGAAATTAGTTGAGTTCTGAGCAATGTCTTTTCTACACTTCTTTGAGTATGCTGTGAATGTGCAGCTTAGGGGTGAGCCTGAAAATTGTATCAGTTCATCCACAGAACGAGAGTATCTCCTTCTTTAGCAATGTCCTCTTCTGAATCTCCTCTCACACTTTTGATCCTAAGGGCCCTCTTTCCAAGTTTCTTTGACCCAAAAGATGAGATTCTCTCAGAGTTTTAGCCTCCCACCTTAGCACATACTTCTGTACTACCGGGCCACCCTTGGGTTACAGTGGTGAAAGAAAGTTAGATATATAATGACCATTCCTCCCTATACTCTACATAACTAAAGCTCTTTTCTCAGTTCCTGTATCTAGAGAAATGGGTTTTAACTCAGGATTTCATGTGTACTGACATCAGTGGTTCCATCACTGGTGCTAGCCTTGGGCAGGCACCAAGAATGGGGGTGGGGTGGAATAGAAGAAAAGGAGGATTCCCCCCCAATACTCTCAGGGTCACAGGGGCCCTCTTTTCTAGTGCTCTGGTCAGAAGATAAGTTTCTCTCAGGATTTTTGCCTCTCTGTTCCCAGACTGTTTCCCAGTTTGGCCAACTGTTCAAAGCCAGGAGATAAAAGAAGGGGTAAAATAAGTAAGTAAATAAAAGGAAATCACCATGCCATACGAATTGATCTTCAAGTTTTGATTTCTCTCCTTAATCTACCTGCTATTATTTGCTTTTCAAAGTCCTCGGGTAGTTGCTCTTTGTATTTCATCCAGAGTTTTGGTTGTAATCCATGGGGGAGATCAGCTGTAGTGGGTTTAGTCCATCTCAGCTGTGCCTGTAATGTTCCATTTACTGTTATGCTTTATATTGAACTTATTACATATGTTACATTTATATATGCTTTAAATCACACACAAAAAAGTTATAGTTTTAAGTCATGTGTTTTAAAGACACTGAGGAAAAAAAAAGGTAGCCCACATATTTACTATTTTGTGCACACTTCTTTTCTTCCTAACAATCTAGGTTTTTTTATTATTATTATATTCAGTTGGCCAGCATATAGTACACCATTAGTTTGTGATGTAGTGTTCAATGATTCATTAGTTGCATATAACACCCAGTGCTCATCACGACAATCTATGTTTTCATTTGATATCTTCCCTTCAGTCTGCAGAAATTCCTTTAGCATTCTCTGTAGTTAAGGTCTTCTGATGATAAATTCTCTTAACCTTTTTTTTTAAATCTATAAGTATCTTCATTTTGCTTTCATTGTTGAAGGATATTTTTACCAGATGAAGAGGTTATTGGGGTTATTCTTTCTTATTTCTTGCTTTGGGCCCTTTAATTATGTTACTCCATTGTCTTCATCTTTCAAATTCTTAATGACAAGTCAGCAATCATTTGTATCATTCCCCCCTTATATAATGTGTCCAATTTATATAGCTTCTTTCAGAATTCTCTTTATATTTGCTTTAAGACAGTTTTATTATGTTGTATCTCCCTGTAGTTTGCATTGTTATTTATCCTTCTTAGAGTTCACTGAACTTCTTGAATCTATAAATTTATACTCTTCACCAAATGTTTATTCCAAGGATGTACTATATCCTGGAGGATGGCGCTCCATTCTTGTAAAGTATATCCTCCAACCTGGCATTTTAGCTGTGTCCTCAAAAGGCCTTCTGATGCTTTATTAGGTTGGCAGCTTTTTGTTGGTACAATATGTAACCCAATGGAACCTATGGTCCTGGGCCAACTCCTGCATCTCCTTTGCAGCAAAGTAGGTTCCTGGTTGGATGGAATGTTATTGGGATCCATGACAATGGTCAAAAGCTCCGTAAGCCTTCATATGCTAGTACTAGCTGAAGCCCTGTGGACAGCAAAGGTAAATCCATAATCAGAATATGTGTTAATTCCTGTCCAGTGTGGAAGTAGTTCTGCCTTGCCATTAAATGATTGGTTGGTCTCCTTGAGGGACTGTGCCATATCTAGGACTCTGAATTTGTCTCTATTGCTAGCAAGCTGAATATGTTGTGGCACTGATAGCTACATCACCTTTGGTAAATGAAAGCCTGTGCTGTTTGGTCCATAGGTCACTTCTCTCCCTGCCACCATCGTGCCACAATTAGGAAAACAATGACAAAGACTGGATGATATTAACTGACCACATCATTTTGTCTACCTGATGTACTGTCTCATTCACAGTACATGCTCTCTGTGGGTATTAATGTAAAATACAAAGTTGCTTACATGCACTTCATGCCTACCACCATGTCTCTCCACATCCCTCCACCCCAGACCTCCTTTTCCTTGATCTTCCAATCTTGTTCTTCTCAGATATCTTACTAATTGACAATCCATGCTCCACTGCACATGAGGCCACACATATTCTAACTTTAGGTAACTTTTCCTTTCACATAAAGTAGATTACCAGATATACTGATAAAATTCTTACTCCGCTGGGAGAATTTTCAGGGCCACTCCTGAATGCAGCTATAGTGTACTGTACATCCATTTCTGGTTTGTATACTGAATGGATGCATACGTAAATCAAACTCAGGATTTTTCCTCCTCTATCAGCTGGTCATAAATGATCCCCCACGAAGCCATACATACATATATAAGCTGAGGAAGAGGTGCTGATGCAACCATGGTGAATGAAATGGAGCCTGAGTTATATATTCATGTGACCTGCTTGTGCACTCTGGTCCTGATAATGCTTGATTCCAGATGTACCACTTTTATCTACAATGGGCGATTATGACTTAGTGGGTCTGAGAGAACCCAACTCACAGCAGACAGTTATAGGCACTATAGGAACTACAGCCTACAGGAAATGCATACTGAAGTATTTAGTATTTTATTAAAAATGGAAGGAAATATAACTTCAAAAGTCAATGTAAAGAATGAGAACACCGGGGGCGCCTGGGTGGCATAGTGGTTAAGCGTCTGCCTTCGGCTCAGGGTGTGATCCCGGCGTTATGGGATCGAGCCCCACATCAGGCTCCTCCGCTATGAGCCTGCTTCTTCCTCTCCCACTCCCCCTGCTTGTGTTCCCTCTCTCGCTGGCTGTCTCTATCTCTGTCGAATAAATAAATAAAATCTTAAAAAAAAAAAAAGAATGAGAACACCAAAATAAAACTATTATCATTGACAATGACCACTTAACCATTCAAAGTTACCATATTTTAATTGTGATAAGGCCTTACATAGGAACTAAAAATTTTGCATTTCACTGGATTACTGGTAACAATGTATTAACTACCTATAATTCAAAGTATGGCAAGTTGTTCTCTGTTGACAAATTGAATGCTCTTAAACAGGTCGTCTTCTCTCAATCAGTTTTCTCTTCAGCAAATAGAAATAACTATGATGCTTGACACAGAATCCAGGACATGTCTCCCTAGTCCTAGTCCTAGTCCTACTCCTAGTTATCTGCTCTAAGCCAAACTGCCTCTCTATGTGTAAATTATGTCTTTAGTCCAGGGCTTTTCAAACTTCTAAACATCTATAAAAATTCCTTCACACCCTAAGAGAATGGAAGCTTACCTCTGGGACAGGAGACAGACACAAAAGCTGCAACCTTTTGCATACAGAGCATGTGACTATGAATTCCTTCTTTTGTGATGGATATGCTGATTTTCATTCTTCCCCTTGAAAAAAATCTATCTGAACATAAAATATCTAAATGATTTGACAGAAAAATGACAAATCCTCTTTTACCCAAATCTTAAAGTTATTGTTCCAAAAAGATGTAATATTCCTCTCTTTATTTCATTGTTGAGAAGAGTAAGAATGTTTATGGTCATTCACAAATATACACAGTCTTAATATCACAGGATTTTATATTCATATAATCAAAATCACACATATCCGGCTCAAAGTCATGCAGCTTCTCACACAAGTCTGTTCACACAGGGATTCACATTCACAGTATCTACAGAATGCACACATAAGAAAAGCATATCTTTCAAAATACCACATAAATTTTAAGTCATACAGATAAAAACATACAATCTCATAGCTAAAGTCACAATCTCATAGGCATAAAAAATACATCATATTCTATAATTCCATACACAGTCACAAGGGCACTCAAACTTTTTATTGCATATTCTCAAAGAGTCTGGGAAAGAAAAAAATTTTAGGAGACTGAAACACATGTTCAAACTATAAATTTATACCCCTCAGACAGCTGGGTAAGGAAATGTTGCACTCCATACTGGGGCCATGGGGGCCTCTCATGAGAGAAGCTCTGAGTTCACAGGCTGTTGTTCCTAAGTCAGAGGGCACGGTGCTGTATTCCCAAGACCCAATGGGTAGCTGGAAGAGGTACTACGATGGATGGAAATCTGGTATGATTTGGCTAAGATGCTGGGCTGCATTATGACTTTCATGGGCCCCTTCGTCCATTAAAAAAAGAGAATAAAAATTATATTTTATGACTGTTTAGGTATAGTAATAATAAATACATTACGTTTCTTTGACAAACATTTGCTTTGACCTAAAAGTTCATTTTTAATTCGGTCTTTAAAAGACTAAAATAAAAAATAACAATAAATAAATAAATAAATACAAGACTTTTTGTGTGCCTCCAAAAGGCATTTTGCCACTGTGCCTCATGAATGAGTCAGCCCTTCTAGGATGTGTCTTGGACAAAAGTCACCCAGACTCAGTGTTAATGGAAAAGAACCTCCCCGGCACGAGGAATTTCGGGGTGGGAATGCAGGTGTGAGGAGGAACGGGGCTTAATAAATTTTATATAACCTCAAAATCTGAAATACAAGCCACTATGACATCCAAAGAACTCTGAAACCAATCACGACCAGAGACACAACCACACACACACAGTTACAGACACACAATGGATTCCAGTGTCACAGAGAATGAAAACCCAAACACACCTACACCTGCCGAGTCATTGTTTCTTGAAAACAAATGCATAAGGGGCGCGTGGGTAGCTCAGTCGGTTGAGCGTCTGCCCTCGGGTCAGGTCTTGATCCTAGGGACCTGGGATCTAGCCCCGCATGAGGCTTCCTGCTCAGCGGGGAGTCTGCTTCTCTCTCTCTCCCTCTGCCCCTCCCCCTGCTGATGCTCACACACTCTCTCTCTCACTCTCAAATAAATAAATAAAATATTTTAAGAAATAAAACAAATGCATACCTAACACCTGCTGTGCTCCTGGCTCTACCCCCGCCGCTGGTACTACCCCGGGGTGCAAAAATCCTGGTCACCTCACAGATCTCGCAGACCTACGGAACCACCGTACCCAGGAGTCCGCTACCTCCACTTCCCGCAAGCCGGGTCGAGGCTCTGGAGTCCAGTGCCCTTGCTCGGTTTTCTACAGCCTGGACTCACATTCCGCTCGCCTCCCTCACCCGCGCAGGACTACCTGAGGTTAAACTCTTCGACAGGTCCGCTTAACAGCCGCGCGCCGGCAAACGCTTGCGCCTGCGCACTCCGAGCACAGGCGACCGCACCTCCGGCTCCCAGCGGGCCGGACTGCATTTCCCAGAAGACACCGGGCTCGCATCACCCTCGATTCCTGGGTCCTTTTCCGGTGTCTGAGCAGCTGTGGTCCCTACACGGTGAGTAGGACCTACCCAAAGATAAAAATCAGCGGCGGCATCCACAGTTTCCAACCAGAGCCGGACGGGAATCCTTGGAGGGGGTGAGAGGCTCTCCCGGCGAGGACAGTCTGGGAACTGACAGGGCGTGTGGAGCCCGGAGTCTCAGGCCTGTGTCTGCGTGAACAGCAGAGATGTGTGTGTCTATGAGAGACGTGTGTGTGTGTGTGTGTGTGTGTGTGTGTGTGTGTGTGACACTGTGACAGCGTGTCTTCGTGACAGCGTCTGCGCTTGTGTGTCAGATACTTGATTGTGCTTATTTAACTTCGTGGGTTATGGGTGAGCGACAGTTGTGTGGCCATGTGGGTTGTCATTGGAACTCATGGCTCTAGGCTCCGCGGATCCTCCACCCTGTCCCTTCACAGCCACTTGGGGTCTGCCGCGGATAAAAGAGGGAAGTCAGATTGTGAGCCTTAGAATGGAAGAATGGAGAATCACAGCAAGATGACACAGACTTGATCTTGAGATATTTTGAAGCTGCAGTCGGCCCCAAGGCATGCTTTCTGGGAAGACCTGATTAGCTTCCAGGAGTAGGATTCCCTCCTGGGAGGTTCCCCCTTGGAAGCTCCTAAAGGTCCGCTACATGTTTCATAACCACAGCATTTCCAGAACTCTGGCCCCAGGACCCTGCTGTGAATTAGAGACCGATTTCTCCCTGGACATCAGTGATCCTGGCCTCTCATACTGGGAAGGACAACACTATTCCAGTATCCTTTCTACTCCTATTCTGGTTGTGTGGGGGGCACTGGGTGAGAGCGTGTGGTCATGGAGGGTCTTTTCCAAGTTACTGTGCTATCCAAGAAAATCCTGATGTTTCATGATTGCCTTCTCTTTTCCCAGTGCTGCCTGTCTCTTAAAAAAAAAAAAAAGATACTGAGAGAAAAAAAGACTTTTTGTTATACATCTAAAAGTTAAAGTTCAGGTGAGTTTGTGTTTCCTCGTTATTCATTAAATGCACTTGAATTTTAAAGATATGAGACTCTTTCTTTTCCTTCTGCTGAAATGTCTTGCCTAATAGTGACGTATCTGTGAACTGTGTGTGAGGCCATCCAGATGGATCACCTTTCTCAGGGTCCCCAAGCCGTTTTCTCCATAATTTATTTAACCTGTTGCCTACTGTTAGCTATTATGTTTCTAATTTTTGACTACCAACTAAATTAGTCTATAATGAACATCATTATGCATAGATCTTTATGTCCTTTTACAGTCATTCCCTAAGGATAAATTTCTAGTTTTGAAATTTAAGTCAGAGACCAGATATTTATAATATATCAATATGCTTATACTCATTGGAATACAATGACTAAAAGACATAGTTGCTCTCCTCAGACGACTTGTTATCCACTAAGGAAATGAAATCAGAATAGGAATAAGTAAGATGGAAGATGTGAGATGTCCTAGAGAAATCCAGGTGACCTGCTTTGGGAGTTCATAGGAAGAGACATCATTCTGTCTCTAACAGTCCTGCCAGAATATTGTCACACTGTGAAAACTCCCTTATGTGACCATACCACACTTTGTTTATTCATTCCCATGATGATGGGTTGTTTCCCGTATTTGACTATTATGAATAAACCTTCTATGAACACTCCTGTACAAGTTTTTTTTTGGTGGACATATGTTCTTGTTTTTCCTGGATATATACTTAGGGGTGGAAGTGGTTGACTTAATTTGCACTCCACTGCAAGTATGGTTACTTCTCAAACTGGCCATCACTTGCTATTGTTATTCATTTTAATTTTAGTCATTCTGATGTGTGTGTAGTAGTATCTGATTTTAATGTGATTTTAATTTGCATTTTTCTGATAAGTAATGATATAAGCATCTCTTCATATGATACTGCCCATTTTGATATACTCTTACAAAGTGTCTATTCAAATCTTTGGTCCATTTTTTAGTCTGTTTTTTTGTCATTTTCATATTGATTTGTAGGCATTTTATGTATATTTTGAAGACAAGTCCTTTGTGAGTGTATATAAACATATATATGCCTCCGTGTGTGTGTGTGTGCGTGTGTGTGTAAAGAGAGAAACAGAGAAAGAATATTTTTTTACTAGCCTACAGCTTCTTACTTTCTTAATGGTATAATGAAGAGAAGTTCTTAATTTTAATGGAGCTATTTACCAAACTTTTTCTTTTATGGTTATTGCATATTCGTTCTGTTTAAAACATCTTTTCCTGGGCAAGAAGGGACAGCTCTTCCTTATGGTAGAATTCCAATTGTAAAAGGTAGAAGGAAAGAGGAACATAGAAAGTGGCCATTTAGGCAAACACCACAGTAATAGTGGTTTCAAACACAATCAACTGATAGATACTAAAAGTAGTGGGTGAAAATTTGAGAAGAAAAAGGATTTGCATAGTGTCAAATATTTCCAACTACCCAAGATGCTTATTAACTACAAAGGGAAAGGCAGTAACTTTACAGTAGAGAAACCCAGCAGAAAGAAGTTTAATCAAGCCATCAAGGTTAACATCACCATAATAAGACATCAGTGTCATGAGCCCTTTCTTATCATGCAAAGAGAAGGACACAACACCGCTGTGGTACTGCCAAAATTGTACAACCACATTCCAGTTACAAAAATATTAGAAAAACCAAGCGGGAGGATAATTGACAAAATAAATGATTGGTACTCCTCCAAAGTGAAAAGGTCATGAAGGTAGGTGTGGTGGACAGACTTTATGGTGACCACCTGATTGCTGCCTGCTGTTGTCTGTGCCATTGTATAATCCCCACCCCTGGAATGCAAGCAGAACCTGTTACTTGCTTTTAGCCAATAGAAAATGGCAAAGATGAGGGGGATGTCACTCCCATGATCAGGTTACTTGATACGGTTAATGAAATGGTATGTCACTGCTGTGGTTATGTTATGTCATGTAGGACCCCATTATAGTAGACTAGAGCTAGAGGCTCTCTTTGGGGGCTTGAGGAAGTAAGAGGCAATGCTGGACAAGCCCATGTTGCCAGAAACTGCAAGTGGCCTCTAGGACCTGAGGGTGTCCACCAGTGGACAGCCAGCAAAAAGGGGCCCTCAGTCCCATAGCTGCAAAGAAATGAATTCTGCCAACAATCTGAATGAACTCTGAAGTGGATTCTTCCCCAGTTGAACCTCTGAGTGAAAACACAGCCCAGCCAACACCTTGTTTGAGAGTTTATGAGATCAGCCTAAGGAGAGCATCCAGCTAAACTGTGTGCAGTTTCTGGGTCCACAGAAATTGTGAGATGATAAATATGTGTGGTTTAAGCTAAATTTGTGGTAGTTTGTTATGGCAGCAGTTGAAAACTATTACCATAAGAAGAATGTGGAGATTGGAAGAGACTAAGGAGAAATAACAGCTAAATGCAGTGTGGGATCATGTATAGGATCCTGGAAAAGAAAAGGACATTAGCGTGAAAAACTGGTGATATTTGAATAAGATATGCCATCCATAGTATTGTACCAATGTTAATTTCCTGGTTTTGATCATTGTCCTAGGTAAGATATTAACATTAGGGTGACGGGTAAAAAGAACTGTCTGTACTCCTCTTGTAACTTTTCTCTAAGTCTAAAATAAGTGAAAATAAAAATGAAACCAAAAAAAAAAAAAGGAAAATTTTATATATACATGATCATGAAGATGTTTTCCTATTTCTTCTTCCAGGTTTATTGTTTCAGTTTTCAAATGTAGGTGTATGATCCATCTTGGATTTATATCTGTGTATGTAGTGGGATCAGAGTCAAACTCAGTTTTTGCACACAGATACCCAATTGCTCGGGTACCTTTTGTTGAAAAAGACTGACTATCCTTTCTGCTCTAAATTGCAGTCAGACTTTTTTTGGTGAAAACTGGCTATATATGTGCAAGTCTCTTTCTGGACTCTCTATTCTATTGGTCTATTTGTTAATCCTGTGTCAGTATCACTGTTTTAATTACAGTAGCTTTATATCATGTCTCAATATCTAATGTGATTTTGACAACTTTGTTCTTCAGAATTGCCCTGACTTTTCTGGGTTCCTTGCATTTCCATATAATTACAGAGCAAGTTATTTTTAATTATCCCCCCCCAAAAGCTCCGCTGATGTTGTTGGAGATGCATCAAATCAATAAATCAATTTAGAGAGAATTGATAGTTAAAACTGAGTCTTCCAATTCATGAACATAGACTATGTTTCCATTTATTTAATTCTTCTTTAGTCCCTTAATGTTTCGATGTTTTCAGTCTAAAAGTCTTGTGCCTCTTTTGTTAGATTTATCCCAAAGTGTTATACTTTTTAGATTTCTTAATAAACTGTTGGGATTTTAAAATTTAATTTTCTAATAACTTTGCTTTAATACAAGTAATTGTTTTATACTTTGACCTCTTATTCAACAATCTTGCTAATAAATTCATTTTTTCTAATAGTTTGTAGAACTGATATTTCTTTCAATGTACAAAATCATGTTATCTGCAAATAAAGATCGTTTTACTTCTTTTTTTCCAACCTTTGTACCTTTCATTTCACGTTTTTCCCTTATGGTATTGGATAGATCTTACAGTACAAAATTTAGTAGAAGTGGTTAAGAATGGACAACCTTGCCTTGTTCCTGAATGCAGAAGGACAGTGATCCATATTTCACCTCTCATGTAATCATAGCTGTAGTTTTATTCTGGAGATCCCCTTTATCAAATTAAAGAAATTCCTTCTCTTCCTAGTTTGCTGAGAATTTTTGTCATGAACTGTGGTTGAATATTATCAAAATTTCTTCATCTAATGAAATGTATGAATGGCTTTCTCCTTTTTTATTTAAGGTTGGAAGATTATGTTGATTGATTTTTTTGAAAATTAAATGACCTTTATATTTCTAGACTAAATTTCTCTTGCCCTCTATATATCACCTGTAACATATGGTTTAATATCCTTGCTAGTATTTGGTTTAATGTGCTTACATCTATGTTCATGAGAGATGTACTGTAATTTTCTTTTCTTGTAATTAATGTCCCTGTCAGGTTTTGATACCACAGTTACGCTTCATGACATGGTCCATTTATTTCTGTTTTCTAGAAGATACTGAATTTGACTTGTATTTTTAATTCCTTAAATGTTTGGGAGAATTTTCCACTGAAGCCTCTAGGCCTGACATTTTATGAGAAAGTCCTTAATAAAGATTTTATTTCTTTAGTTAAAAATAACAGTATTCAGATTTTCCATTTCTCCTATCAGTTTAGTTAAATTGTGTTTTCAAGGAATTTTTAAATTTCATCTATATTTTCAAGTTCATTGTCATAAAGCTCATGAAATTCTGTTACCAATTTAATGTCTGTAATATATGTAGTGATAGCTCCTTTCATATTCCTGATATTTGCATTTATTTTCTTGATTATTATAGCTAGAGATTTATCAATTTTATCTCTTCAATGAAATAGTTTTTGGATTTATTGATTTTTCTTTGTTGGATATCTGGGTTTTTAATGTCACTTCTTTCTTTTAGTATGCTCTGCTTTCTACAGGTTAAATTTGCTTTTCTTTTTCTAGCTTTCAAAGGTGGATCATTGATTTTTAACCTTTCTACTTTGATAATACATACATTTATGTTTGGATGAAGTAGGTCAAAAAATATTTAAAAGAAAGAAGGAAATAAGAGGACAATTATTACAAATGCTCATGCTATCCACTGGGAGAAAATAAATTCCAGATTTACTTAGCATGGACATAATTTGACAAAGGATTTCTATCATAATTTCACTACTAATTTACTTGCTATGTCAATATATCTATAGTACACCTAACAACTGTGATGGAGATTAAACAATGAGTGGCATTTATCTGCAGCATTTATAAAAAACAAAACAAAAACATATTTAAAGCTAAAAATGTCTTTGTAAGCATTGGTTGGATGGCATCTCACAAGATTTGTTATGTCATACTTTCATGATCATTCAGCTCAAAATATTTTCTGGTTTCCATATTATGATTTGGTTTTTGACCTATACTTATTCAGAAGTGAACTTTTTATTTTTGGAAACATTTGAGAAATACCTGTTTTTAAGTTCTAAGTTAGTTCCAAGGGCTTCAGAATATATGCATTCTTTTTTATATTAATCATTTGAAATTTATAGATGCTCGTTTTAGGGCCCAGAATATTCTGATAAATATATTGTGAACATTTGAAAATAATGTATAGTCTATAGTTTGGGAGTATAATGTTCAATTAGGTCAATTTGATTAATCGTGTTCAAACTTCTATGGCCCTGCTGATTTTTTTTTCCTCTTCCTATTATTTTTTTTTAAAGCTTTTTTTTTTAAATATTTTATTTATTTATTCGACAGAGATAGAGACAGCCAGCGAGAGAGGGAACACAAGCAGGGGGAGTGGGAGAAGAAGAAGCAGGCTCATAGCAGAAGAGCCTGATGTGGGGCTCGATCCCATAACACCGGGATCACGCCCTGAGCCGAAGGCAGACGCTTAACCGCTGTGCCACCCAGGCGCCCCTCCTCTTCCTATTATTGGTTACCAATGGAGGGTACTGAACTCTCAAATTTCAATTATAACTTTGTCCTTTGATTCTGTTGACTTTTGCTTTATATATTTTAAAGCTATGTTATTAGATACATAAGAAATGTAGGACTACCATTATATTCTTCTTGAATTGTATGACATGTCTCTATTACTTTTAATACTTCTTGCACTGAAGCCTATTGTATCTGTTATTAATACACTAATACTAGCATTTTTCGTATTACTGTCTAATATATTTGTCTTTGTGTTTAAACTATATTTCTTATAAGCATCATAACTGATCCTGTTTTTCTTTTTAATCTAATCTGACAATCTTAGATTTATTTGCAATATTTAGTATATTTACATTTTACTACAATTACTAATACAATTTGATTTAAATCTGTCATCTTGCAATATATTTTGTTTGTACTGTTCATTCTTTAATTCTTTATTCCTCTTTCCCTGTCTTCTTTTGTGTTAATCAGGTATTTTTATTATTTCATTTTATCTCTTCTATTAGGTTTTTCTGGTTGTACATCTTTGTATAGTTCTTTTAGTGGTTAACTGAGCTATTATAGAATGCATCTTTAAGACAGTCTCCCTTAAATTAGGACTTTTACTACATATCAAATAATGTAAGAACTTTTAATAGTTTAA
The DNA here is from genome assembly GCF_017311325.1 of Ursus maritimus. Classification (NCBI taxonomy): domain Eukaryota; kingdom Metazoa; phylum Chordata; class Mammalia; order Carnivora; family Ursidae; genus Ursus; species Ursus maritimus. Next base: position 53,173,073 of record NW_024424341.1, on the reverse strand, counting down.
TTCCATTTATGCTAGTATTGTCATTTCTTCCTCCTATATTACAAGCCCCACAAGCATTATTATTTTTGTTGCTTTAAACAGTCCATTTGTTTAGTCATATTAGTCATATATTTACTATGTCATAGCTTTTCGCACATGCTTCCACCTGGGATTATTTGCCTTTAGCCTGCCTGCTCTCCTTTAGTATTTCTAGTATTGTAGGTCTGTTAGTAAGAAATTCTCTAAGCTTTTGTTAGAAAAGATCTTTCTTTCACTTTCATTTAGGAAAGATATTTTCTCCAGGTATAAAATTCACAGTTGTCATTTTTTTTTCTTTCAATACTT